>NW_025803630.1:0-4193 GCF_021613505.1 Equus quagga
TCTCTCTAAAACGGGGATAAAAACAGTACTTGCTTCACACAGCCTTGCAAGGACTAACACAGCTAATCAAAATAAGTCAGGTAGCAGGGTGCATGGTGCATAATAACTCAGTGAGTGTCAGAGGCTACTACGATTTAACCTCTGTCGTCCTGGCTGGAGTGCAGGTCCCACCCGCAGAGCCCACACCGGGATCCCAGCACCTTGGACAGTGCCTGGTGCGCAGCTGTGTGCAATAAACATCTCCCAGAGGAAGAACAAATCCGTCCTACCTCGCACTGGATGTTCACCTGCAGATTTGTGAGCAAACGCTGGATTTTCTCTAAGAGAATAAGGTCCGCAGACAGGTTATGGAATTTACTGTCAAATTTATTGATGACATCATTGGCCTGTAAAGGAATATAAGAAATAAAGGAGGGGGGCTCAATTTGGAACTTTTGGGCTTTGGAAGCAGAGGGGAAGGCTCAATTAACGGTTGGAGAGGGGTCTTGACTGGCCCGTCAGACGATGAGCCAGGCGCCTGCCTTGTACCTGGGGGCCCTGGGAGCCTGGCTGGAGGGCGGGGCCGGGCTCACTCACCTGGTCCAGGTACTCGCTCTCCATCTTCTCCATGTTGATCATGATTAAGCTTTCAACAAACTCTATCCGGGCAGTTTCCTTCTCCAGTCGATGACACAGTGAGTCAATTTCTTCAGAAGAAATGTTGCTTCCCTCTGAAAACAATCTGAAAATAATTTAGAAGAAATAAAAGCCATGGATCAGACCTGAAACTTTCCACTTATCTCAAATAGTGTGGTTGACAAGGCTTTAGATTAAGTGTTCAAGATCATGGTAAAATGAATGCAGGTAGTTCAAGGAAAGAAGCAGGGAAACAGCCCAAATATCCATCGATGGATTAATGGATAAGCAAAATGCAGTATATACACACAATAGAATATTATTCAGCCTTAAGAAGGAATGAAATGCTGACACATGCTACAACCTGGATGAACCTTGAAGATGTTATGCGAAGTGAAAGAAGACAGACACAAAAGGACAAATATTGCATGATTCACTTATACGAGGTGCCTACTGTAGTCAAATTCATAGAGACGGAAAGTAGAATGGTGGCTTCCAGGGGTTGGGGGAGAGGAGAATGGGGAGTTAGTGTTTAAGGGGTTCGGAGTTTCAGTTCGTGAAGATGAAAAAGTTGTGGAAATGGTGATGGTGATGGTAGCACAACCATGTGAATGTACTTAATGCCACTGAACTGGACACCAAAAATGGTTAAAATGGACAACTTTATGTTATGTATATTTTGTCACAATAAGAAATTAAGGGGGAAACAAGACCACCCCTCAGGAGAGAAAGCCCGGATGCTGGCTCTCACCTGCAGTGCTTGATGAACTCAATGTTGGTGTAGCAGAGCTTGCCCAGGCTCTCCTCCAAGTACTTGGCGGAAGCTGCGCAGGGACACCTGGCTGATGCTGACTTGGATGAGCAGCTCCTGGTGCAGTGTGCTGCTGAGGGTGACCAGCCTAGGGGACACGGGAGGACAGAGGGGTAACCTGGATGTGAGCCAGCAGCTTGGGAGGCTGCTGGAGCTCCACATGCTGTGCCCAGCTGTGGGGCCACCAGGACCACTGCCCATCTTGTCTGGGTAGAAAAAGGGGCATTAGAAGGAAGATCAAAATGCCAGTATGCACAAGACACAATGTAGAACTCTCAGTGTGCTGGATCGGAGGGCGCCCCTCTCCTTTCTGGCATTGCCACCAAACTGGTAAGAGTCCCCCGGTCCTACTGGTTCTCCTCAGCTCCAGCACGCTTTCTCTCTCTAACTCCCAGCAACGCGGCTCCTGTGCACTGCAAGTTTCCTCTTTATATCCGAGTCCATTCTAACCAGCTGCCTCTTGTGCATCTGACTGCTGTGCAGACACCTGTGAGGGCTCCCCCCCCCCCCCCCCCCCGCCCCCGTCACCTGACTGAGGCCTCTCTGGGCACCCGAGAGTCTCCATCCGATCCTGAACAGCCTCCCTGGAACCCCTTGCTCTGCCCGAGCACATCCCCACCTCCAGCCGAGCTTGGCCAGGGCTCCTTCTCTGATGGGAGAATTCTGCCCCCTCCCCACCTTCCTCCACCCCAGGCCCAGAGACCTCCTGCAAGAAGCTCCTCCTGATTTCCCCTGATGGAAGTGACCTTTCTCACCATGGACATTTGGGGGCACGTCGTTTGCACCCCTGCACTCTGAGCATGTGCACAGTTTTCCGTTTGGCTGCTCACCCACCACCAGTCCCCAGTGCCCAGCCCCCGGCCCCAGCCGCAGCCCCCAGTTTCAGCTCCAGCCCCCCAGCCCCCAGCCCCAGCCCCCAGCCAGATGTCTCACATGGTTTGACTCTGACTCTTGTGAAGAGGTGATCTGAAAAAAGAAGGTTGCTGCGGGGCCTGGAAAACCTTCCTCTTATCCCCAGGGAGAGACCACTCCTTGGAGAGCAGCCACCTGGCGGGGATTCTAGGGCCGGAGGCCGGGGTGGAGGCTCCCAGGGCCCTCACCTCTGGCTCTGTGTGGCGTTCAAGAAGACGTGCTCCACGTCGTAAATCTTGCGGTGGAAGTTTCTGCTCCTCACGTTTTCCTCTTCTTGGAACTGCTGGAACATCAGCCTCTCCTTCTTCAGCGCCTTGACCACCCCAGCACAGTGGCTGTCCAGCTGCTCTTGATGGAGCAGGAGCTCCGCTGGAAAAGGACGAGGGGAGCTGAGGCCCTCTGGGATCCCCAGTCACCTCAGGACATTCCTTTCCTGGCTGTGATGACTGCCTCTCCCAGGCCAGCCGCAGAGCAGGGGCCATGCAGGTCAAGGTTCTCATCCTGAGCCCTCATCAGGGCTTGGCCTGGGAATGGGTCCAGATCTCAGAGAGGCCAATCTGAGACTGCCCCAGGGTCTCAAAGTGCCAGGCTGTGAGCAGGGAGGTCCCTGCCTGCAGCAGACAGGAATAGAGCCTGCAAGATGGAGAGTCTTGGGGAGCAAGTGGGGAGCAGGCAGATGGGTGGAGGTTGTTGGGGAGCGAGGGGTCTCAGAAAGAACGTCTGGGAGAAAACAACCAGCACAAAACTCGGTAGTTGGGTTTGCCCCTTTATATCAGTGGGTATTCATTTCCAATGAGCCTGAATTCCACCGGACTTCTCAGTAAAAAGAACCGGGACTGGGCTTCAGGAGCTCCATCCTAGTCCTTCAGAGCCAGCAGACAGCCCCAGAGCACCCGCCCCACCTCCCTACTGCCTGCAGTGGTGAAAGTGCTATGGTCCCAGCTCTGCCAAGAATGAAGTGTGTGGCTCTGGGACGGTGTTTCTCTGGCCTCAGTTTCCACATTGTGCATTGGGCCAGAGATCCAGGGAAGGGGACGGAAACCAGCTTCAGGAGCATCTTTATTTGTATTTATATTTAATGCGCACATTTTCCAGATGAAGACAGTGAGGTTCCAAAGTCACACAGATCTCCCACGGCCACGGTTCTGGGACTCTGGGCCAGGCTGTCTGACTCCACAGCTCCATCACTGCCCCAGGCAGCGGGAGGCTGGGTGGGACCACGCGGAGGCTCTGAGAGCTCTAACGGTCTGTGATGGAGCTCGAAGTGTGACACGTGTGAAAGCCCGACAGGGGCCATGGAAGGATCCAACTAAAAGTGTGCCCCCCATTAGGTTCCTAGGAGAGAAATGGCACCTCTTTTTGAGTGCTCTAAGCTGAAAATAATGGCTACCACTTTTGGAGGCTGTGGCTTATACCAGGTGCTCAGGATTCCTCACTGCACCATTTCAAGGAGAGTCAATTCCCCCACTGACATCGCTTCTGCAGGTGAGGGAGGGGTCAGAGGAGAAGTCAGGTGACCTGCCACAGTCACAGCTAGAGAGCTTGCGTCTGACGGCTGACTTCTGAGCTACAGACTGGCCTCTAGAGCATCCGCCGTGCAGGTATGGATCCAACAGATGTGTGAGTGGATCTGGGATCCACACAGCTAAAACAGGGCAATACTCTTCTTTTCAGCATCTAACACCCTCTTTTTAAAAAACAATTTTAAAAATTTCAGACTAGGATTCTGAGTACTACTTTCTCTGCCAGCCTGGGAGGTGTGAACCCTCACACACATCTTTCACAGTGTGATGACAACATGCTAAATGTTTGGTGCAAACTTTAATGAACTTGGAGCTGTGGTGGCACAGACACG
>NW_025803631.1:0-4321 GCF_021613505.1 Equus quagga
GTGAGGACTAACACAGCTAATCAAAATAAGTCGGGTAGCAGGGTGCATGGTGCATAATAACTCAGTGAGTGTCAGAGGCTATTACGATTTAACCTCTGTTGTCCTGGCTGGAGTGCAGGTCCCACCCGCAGAGCCCACACCGGGATCCCAGCACCTTGGACAGTGCCTGGAGTGCAGCTGTGTGAGATAAACATCTCCCAGAGGAAGAACACATCCGTCCTACCTCACACTTGATGTTCACCTGCAGATTTGTCAGCAAATGCTGGATTTTCTCTACAAAAATAAGGTCCACAGACAGGTTATGGAATTTACTGTCAAACTTATTGATGACATCATTGGCCTGTAAAGGAATATAAGAAATAAAGGAGGGGGGCTTAATTTGGAACTTTTGGGCTTTGGAAGCAGAGGGGAAGGCTCAATTAATGGTTGGAGAGGGGGCTTGACCGGCCCATCAGACGATGAGCCAGGCGCCTGCCTTGTAGCCGGGGGCCCTGGGAGCCTGGCTGGAGGGCGGGGCCAGGCTCACTCACCTGGTCCAGGTACTCGCTCTCCATCTTCTCCATGTTGATCATGATTAAATTTTCAACAAACTCTATCCGGGCAGTTTCCTTCTCCAGTCGATGACACAGTGAGTCAATTTCTTCAGAAGAAAAGTTGCCTCCCTCTGAAAACAATCTGAAAATAATTTGGGACAAATGAAAGCCATGGATCAGACCTGAAACTTTCCACTCATCCCAAATTCTGTGGTTGACAAGGCTTTAGATTAAATGTTCAAGATCATGGTAAAATGAATGCAGGTAGTTCAAGGAAAGAAGCAGGGAAACAACCCAAATATCCATTCATGGATGAATGGATAAGCAAAATGCAGTATATACACACAATAGAATATTATTCAGCCCTAAGAATGAATGAAATGTTGACACATGCTACAACCTGGATGAACCTTGAAGACGTTATGTGAAGTGAAAGAAGACAGACACAAAAGGACAAACAGTGCATGATTCACTTATATGAGGTGCCTACAGTAGTCAAATTCATAGAGACAGAAAGCAGAATGGTGGCTTCCAGGGGCCAGGGGAGAGGAGAATGGGGAGTTAGTGTGTAAGGGGTTCAGAGTTTCAGTTCGTGAAGATGAAAAAATTGTGGAGATGGTGATGGTGATGGTAGCACAACCATGTGAATGTACTTAATGCCACTGAACTGGACACCAAAAATGATTAAAATGGACAACTTTATGTTATGTATATTTTGTCACAATAAAAAATTAAGCAGGAAACAAGACCACCCCTCAGTAGAGAAAGCCCGGATGCTGGCTCCCACCTGCAGTGCTTGATGAACTCAATGTTGGTGTAGCGGAGCTTGCCCAGGCTCTCCTCCAAGTACTGGCGGAAGCTGCGCAGGGACACCTGGATGACATCAACGTGGCTGAGCAGCTCCTGGTGCAGTGTGCTGCTGAGGGTGACCAGCCTAGGGTACATGGGAGGACAGAGGGGTAACCTGGATGTGAGCCGGCAGCCTGGGAGGCTGCTGGAGCTCCACATGCTGTGCCCGGCTGTGAGGCCACCAGGACCACTGCCCATCCTGTCTGGGTAGAAAAAGGGGCATTAGAAGGAAGTTCAAAATGCCCCTATGCACAAGACACAATGTGGAACTCTCAGTGTGCTGGATCGGAGGGCGCCCCTCTCCTCTCTGGCCTTGCCACCAAACTGGTAAGAGTCCCCGGGTCCTACTGGGTCTCCTTGGCTCCAGCACGCTTTCTCTCTCTAACTCTAACAGCAACGTGGCTCCTGTGCACTGCAAGTTTCATCTTTATATCTGAGTCCACTCTAACCAGCTGCCTCTTGTGCATCTGACTGCTGTGCAGACACCTGTGAGGGCTCCTCCCCTGTCACCTGACTGAAGCCTCTCCAGGCATCCGAGAGTCTCCATCCCATGCTGGATGGCCTCCTTGGAACCCCTTGCTCTGCCCGAGCACATCCCCACCTCCAGGTGTGCCCAGCCAGGGCTCCTTCTCTGATGGGAGAATTCTGTCCCCTCCCCACCTTCCTCCACTCCAGGCCCAGAGACCTCCTGCAGGAAGCTCCTCCTGGTTTCCCCTGATGGAAGTGCCCTTTCCCACCATGGACATTTGGGGGCACATCCTTTGCACCCCTACACTCTGAACATGTGCACCATTTTCTGTGTCTGGCTGCTCACCCACTCCCAGCCCCCAGCCTCCAGTCCCAACCCCAGCCCTCAGACCCAACTCCTATTCTCAGCCCCAGCCCCCAGTCCCAGCTTCCATTCTCAGGCCCAGCCACAGAGCCCAGACCCCAGCCCCAGCCTGCAGTCCCAACCCAAGCCCCCAGTCTCAACCCAGCCCCCAGAGGCCAGCCCCCAGCCCTAGCCCCCAGTCCCAGCGCAGCCCCCAGTCCCCAGCCCCAGCCGCCAGCCAGATGTCTCACATGGTTGGACTCTGACTCTTGTGAAGAGGTGAACTGAAAAGAGAAGGCTGATGCAGGGCCTGGAAAACCCTCCTCTTATCCCCCAGGGAGAGACCACTCCTTAGAGAGCAGCCACCTGGCGGGGATTCTAGGACCATAAGGCCGGGGTGGAGGCTCCCAGGGCCCTCACCTCTGGCTCTGTGTGGCGTTCAAGAAGACGTGCTCCATGTCGTAAATCTTGCGGCGGAAGTTTCTGCTCCTCGCGTTTTGCTCTTCTTGGAACTGCTGGAACATCAGCCTATCCTTCTTCAGCGCCTCGACCACCCCAGCACAGTGGCTGTCCAGCCGCTCTTGATGGAGCAGGAGCTCCGCTGGAAAAGGACGAGGGGAGCTGAGGCCCTCTGGGATCCCGAGTCACCTCAGGACATTCCTTCCTGGCTGTGACAGCTGCCTCTCCCAGGCCAGCCGCAGAGCAGGGGCCATGCAGGTCAAGGTCCTCATCCTGTGCCCTCACCAGGGCTTGGCCTGGGGATGGGTCCAGATCTCAGAGAGGCCAATCTGAGACTGCCCCAGGGTCTCGAAGTGCCTGGCTGTGAGGAGGGAGGTCCTTGCCTGCAGCAGACAGGAATAGAGCCTGCAAGATGGAGAGTCCTGGGGAGCAACTGGGGAGCAGGTGGGACGGGTGGAGGGTGCTGGGGAGGGAGGGGTCTTGGAAAGAGGGTCTGGGAGAAAACAACCGGCACAAAACTGGGCAGTTGGGTTTGCCCCTTTATATCAGTGGGTATTCATTTCCAATGAGCCTGAATTCCACTGGACTTCTCAGTAAAAAGAACCAGGACTGGGCTTCAGGAGCTCCATCCTAGGCCTTCAGAGCCAGCAGACAGCTCCAGAGCACCCGCCGGCCCCCCCCCCCCCCCAAACACTGACTGCAGTGGTGAAAGCGCTGTGGTCCCAGCTCTGCCAAGAATGAAGTGCGTGGCTCTGGGACAGTGTTTCTCCGGCCTCAGTTTCCACACTGTGCACTGGGCCAGAGATCCAGGGAAGGGGACGAAACCAGCCTTCAGGCGCATCTTTATTTGTATTTATATTTAACGCGCACATTTTCCAGATGAAGACAGTGAGGTTCCAAAAGTCACGCAGGTCTCCCACGGCCACGGGTCTGGGACTCTGGGCCAGGCTGTCTGACTCCACAGCTCCGTCACTGCCCCAGGCAGCGGGAGGCTGGGTGGGACCACGCGGAAGCTCTGAGAGCTCTAAAGGTCTGTGATGGAGCTCGAAGCGCGACACGTGTGAAAGCCCGACAGGGGCCATGGAAGGATCCAACTAAAAGTGTGTCCCCCATTAGGTTCCTAAGAGAGAAATGGCACCTCTTTTTGAGTGCTCTAAGCTGAAAATAAGGGCTACCACTTTTGGAGGCTGTGGCTTATACCAGGTGCTCAGGATTCCTCACTGCACCATTTCAAGGAGAGTCAATTCCCCCACAGACATTGCTTCTGCCTGTGAGGGAGGGATCAGAGAAGTCAGGTGACCTGCCGGAGTCACAGCTAGAGAGCTTGCGTCTGACAGCTGACTCCTGAGCTACAGACTGGCCTCTGGAGCATCCGCCGTGCAGGTATGGATCCAACAGATGTGTGAGTGGATCTGGGATCCACACAGCTAAAACAGGGCAATACTCTTCTTTTCAGCATCTAACACCCTCTTTTTAAAAAACAATTAAAACAATTTCAGACGAGGATTCTGAGTACTACCTTCTCTGCCAGCCTGGGAGGTGCGAACCCTCACACATGTCTTTCGTCATGTGATGACAATATGCTAAATGTTTGGTGCAAACTTTAATGAACTTGGAGCTGCGGTGGCACAGACACGAGATCTTAGGCAGGGTGGCCTCCCCAGGCAGG
>NW_025803632.1:0-1960 GCF_021613505.1 Equus quagga
ACTCTGTATTTCCTTGTCTGGGTGGACCATCACTCATTTATCCAGACCCCTGCTGGAGCACACTGGGTGGTTTCCAATCATTTGTTACAAAGAAGGTTGCAGTGAACACCCTTGTACACATGCCAAGTGTGGAAGCACTTCTACAGGATAAATTCCCTGAAGTGGAACTGTTGAATCAAAGGCTAAAACTCATGTGCGGTTCCTGAAGATGTGGCCAAACTGCTTCCATCGCAAGGCAACTCGAACTCACATCCGCAATGAATCATAGCTCCTATTTCTCCAAAGCCTCAGAGTGTATTGTCAAACTTTTGAATCTGACAATTTTGTCATGTTATGACTGAGACTGAGTATATTTTCATGTGTTTAATAAGACTATTTAATTTCTTTTTCTGGTACTGTCCATCAATATCCTTCTCCTATTTCTCTTTTGTGTAGCTGCTTTTTTTCTTATCAATTTCTTTATATAAGAGTTCTTTAGATATTGGGAAGATGAGGTCCTTTGAATGTGATGTGAGTTGCAAATAGTTTTCCTAGTTTATCCCTTCTTTTTAAAAATTTATGTACCATTAAGATGGCTATGTATTGTTAAGATGTCAGTTGTCCACAGACTTATCTATAAATTCCATGCAATAATGATAAAAAAAAAAAAACCTCAGCAGATGTCTTCTTATGGAAACTGACAAGATGATTTCAAATTTATATAGAAATACAAAGGGCCAAGGATAATCAGGACAGTCTTGGAGAAGAAAAGTTGGTGGACTTACACTACCAGATGTTGAGACTTAGTATAAAGTGACAGTGACCAAGCAGGGTGAGGTGGTGGTGCAAGGACAGACACAGAGAGAAATAGAAAAGAGGCCCAGCAGAGCAGTAGGGAGAGGAAAGTCCTCTCAAATGGCCTGGGGTCAACTGGTTATCCACAAGGGAAAGAAATGACTCTGACTCATCTCGTGCATAAACAAAAAGAAATTCTAGGTGGATTTCACATCTATGTGGAAGTTTAAAACAATGAAGTTTGTAGTAGATAATAAGGATAATATTTTCATGACCTAGGGGCAAGAAAAGATCACTTAGATAAGATAGAAAGTATACTAACCCTAATTTAAAAAATTGATGAATAGGACCTTATTACAAATAAGAATTTCTGTTCATCAAAAGTTAACTTTAAGGGAGTAAAACAGGCAAGCACAGAGCGGGATGAACATTTTTCCATGTATTTACCTGACAAAAACCTCATACCTGGGATAGGTAACTAACTCACATAAATTAATAAGAAAAAGGGCAGACAGTCTGCAGAAAAAACATGGGCAAAGATTTGCCCAGGCATCACAGAAAGATAACCAAATGGCCAGCAAGTATATGAAAAGCTGCACAACATCATTACTCACTGAGAAAACGCAACTTAAAACCACAATGAAACACTGCTACATATACACCAGAATGGCTAAAATATAAACTGCTGACAATACCAAGTGTTGATGAGGATGTGGAGCAACTGGAACTCTCACGCACTGTTGTAAACTGTTCAAACAAAACCACTTTTGGAAACTCTTTGGTAGAATCTTTTGGTTGTATCTCCTCAAGATGGACACACATATAATTCTATGTCCCAACAATTCCACTCCTAGTTATACATCTAACTAACAGAAATGTACTAATAGAAATGTATACATATGTTTGCCAAAGAACTTGTCCAAGAAAGTTCAGAGCAGCATTGTTGGCATATTCCCAGAGGGGAAACAACCCGAATGTGCATCAGTAGTAGAATGCATAAATAAAGTGGGCTGTATTTTCTCTAATGAAATACTATACAGAAATAAAAATGAGCTACAGCCACATTTAAAAATATAAATGAATCTTACAAATATAATGAAAGATGCCTGACATAAAAGAGCACATTCTGTCCTATTGCATTTAAATAAAGTTCAAAAACAAGCAAAACTAACTCAGAAGTTAGAAT
>NW_025803633.1:0-1976 GCF_021613505.1 Equus quagga
ACTCTGTATTTCCTTGTCTGGGTGGACCATCACTCATTTATCCAGACTCCTGCTGGAGGACACTGGGTGGTTTCCAATCATTTGTTACAAAGAAGGCTGCAGTGAACACCCTTGTACACATGCCAAGTGTGGAAGCACTTCTACAGGATAAATTCCCTGAAGTGGAACTGTTGAATCAAAGGCTAAAACTCATGTGCGGTTCCTGAAGATGTGGCCAAACTGCTTCCATCGCAAGGCAACAACTCGAACTCACATCCGCAATGAATCATAGCTCCTATTTCTCCAAAGCCTCAGAGTGTATTGTCAAACTTTTGAATCTGACAATTTTGTCATGTTATGACTGAGACTTAGCATATTTTTATGTGTTTAAGACTATTTAATTTCTTCTTCTGGCACTATCCATTAATATCTTTTGCCTATTTCTCTATTGCGTAGCTGCTTTTTTTCTTACCAATCTCTTTATATAGGAGCTCTTCATATATTGGGAACACGAGGTCCTTTGACTGTGATATGAGTTGCAAATACTTTTCCCAGTTTATCACTTCTTTTAAAAAAATTATGTACAGTTAGGATGGCTACATATTGTTAAGATGTCACTTCTCCCCAAATTTATCTATAGATTCAATGCAATAACAATAAAAAAAAAAAACACTCAGCAGATGTCTGCTGATGGAAACTGACAAGCTGATTTCAAATTTATGTAGAAATTCAAAGGGCCAAGAATAATCAGGACAATCTTGGAGAAGAAAAGTTGGTGGACTTACACTACCAAATGTTGAGACTTAGTAGAAAGTGACAGTGACCAAGCAGGGTGAGGTGGTGGTGCAAGGACAGACACAGAGAGAAATAGAAAAGAGGCCCAGCAGAGCAGTAGGGAGAGGAGAATCCTCGCAAATGGCCTGGGGTCAACTGGTTATCCACAAGGGAAAGAAATGAATCTGACTCCTATCTCGTGCATAAACAAAAACAAATTCCAGGTGGATTTTACATCTAAATGTGGAAGTTTAAAACAATAATGTTTGTAGTAGATAACACAGCAGGATATTTTCATGACCTAGGGGGAAGCAAAGTTTTCTTAGATAAGATAGAAAGTACACTAACCCTAATTAAGAAAATTGATGAATAGGACCTTATTACAAATAAGAATATCTGTTCATCAAAAGATACTTTTAAGAAAGTAAAAAAGGCAAGCACAGAGTGGGATGAACGTTTTGCCATGTATTTACCTAAGAAAACCTCATATCTAGGATAGGTAACTAATTCGCATAAAGTGATCAGAAAAAGGGTAGACAGTCTGCCAGAAAAACATGGGCAAAAGATTGGATTAGGCATCACAGAAAGATAACCAAATGGCCAGCAAGTATATGACAAGATGCACAACGTCATTACTCATTGAGAAAATGCAACTTAAAACCACAATGAAACACTGCTACATATACACCAGAATGGCTAAAATATAAACCGCTGACAATACCAAGTGTTGGTGAGGATGTGGAGCAACTGGAACTCTCACATGCTGTTGTAAACTGTTCAAAGAAAACCACTTTTGGAAACTCTTTGGTAGAATCTTTTGGTTGTATCTCCTCAAGATGGACACACATATAATTCTATGTCCCAACAATTCCACTCCTAGTTACATATCTAACTAACAGAAATGTACTAATAGAAATGTATACGTATGTTTGCCAAAGAACTTGTCCAAGAAAGTTCAGAGCAGCATTGTTGGCATATTCCCAGAAGGGAAACAACCCGAATGTGCATCAGTAGTAGAATGCATAAATAAAGTGGGCTGCATTTTCTCTATTGAAATACTATACAGAAATAAAAATGAGCTACAGCCACATTCAAAAATATAAATGAATCTTACAAATATAATGAAAGATGCCTGACATAAAAGAGTACATTCTATAATATTCTACTTAAATAAACTTCAAAAACAAGCAAAACTAACTCAGAAGTTAGAATATTTGTTATCC
>NW_025803634.1:0-1270 GCF_021613505.1 Equus quagga
AAGCACAAAGGCCCAGAAACTTGGGAGTTAGGGGAGGTAAATTCTCACTGGTTGAATTACGGGTCCTTTCTATATTCTTCACCATACTTTTTTCAATTTTTAATTTTCTGCAATAAATGTGTCACATAATCAGAGCTGAATACCATACTGATATATTCATACCTATGATTAATATCTATATAATTAAAAGAAAAAAAAGAAGAAACCCCAGCTGGCCCTCATGGCCTACTGGTTAAAGTTCAGCACTCATCACTCCAGTGGCCTGGGTTTGCTTGTGGGTCGCGGAACCACACCATCCATCTGTCATTTGCCATGCTGTGGTGGTGGCTCACTTAGAAGAACTAGAATTACTTACAACTAGGATATACAACTATGTACTGGGGCATTGGGGAGGGGAAAAAAAAGGAAGAAACCCTAAAATTACAGGTGTGCCGGGATCTAGAACCCAGAAACATCTTGCAGGGAGCGTACAATTTCTTATGTATGAGGCCCAAGCCAGCAAGGCATCCTGGGCCAGGCGGACGGGGTTACTGTGACTGAAAATAATCCCTGGACATTTGTTCTTTTTTATGGTGCATCTCATCTCTACCCTCAGTTACCTACAAGCTTTCTTTTTCCAGCTGAAATGAGTCCAATCTTTTGTTGCAATGTTTCACCTTGTTAATAAAACACAGGATAAGAGCACTCATATAGAAGAGGTTTCCACTCACTGTTTCTTAATTTCTGAAACCAGCCTGGATGGAATGATCACTTTTTCCAGGAACTTGGCATTGGAAGTGTGGTTGATGAGAACGGCAGAAAGGTTGGACTGGGGCCTCTTGCAACTCTCTTCTTGTTCCAGGGGTAGGAAGACAAAATAAGTGTTTCCACTGGAGGTTGTGAAGGACTCCATGTTCTCACGGGAGACCTCCCCCAGACTCTCTTCCCGGACTTCGGCCTGAGCAGAAAATAAGACTTTAGACTTGACATCATCAAACAGACCCAGCGGTCCCAACCACAGGTTTCTTGATATCAGAGGTTATAAACCTGTGGGCCGAATCTTGCCTATAACTGTCTTTTGCCCATTTAGTGCTTTTAAATTGGGAAGTTTTAAACTGGGATTTCTGGTTTCTCTTAAAAATCAGAAAATCTGGCAATTCTGAGCCTACATTCCCACATGGCATTGTTGGCTGGAGCTGAGTAATGGCTGCACAGTTTCCATACACTGAATGTTGGTGTCTCTTCAAAATCCATAGCCCCAGTGTGTTGGTATTTAGAGGCGGGGCCTTTG
>NW_025803635.1:0-1911 GCF_021613505.1 Equus quagga
CTCAGAAGTTAGAATATTTGTTATCCTTGGGGAAGAGAGGGCAGTGACATGGGCTGGGTACATGGGGGGCCTCTTGCAGAGCTGCTAAGGTCTGTGTCTTGTGGATTCTGACTACCAGGTGTGTTCCCTTTGGATAATTCATTGAGCGATACACTCGTGATTTCAATGCTTTTCGGTATGTGTGCTATCCTTCAACACGCAAATCCAATCAGTTGAACACAGGACTATTTTTCTAGCTAGTCCCAAGGCCAGATGGCACAGTGTTTCTTTCAAGACTCTAGAGTTACAGGGTCTAGATTCATATCCTGGATCTAACCACTTCCTATCTCAAAGGTCTTGTCCAAGTTACTAACTCTCTGAGCTTCAGTTTCTCCATCTGTAAAATGAATGAACTATGGTACTCCTCTCACAGTTACTGAAGGGATTAAATCCTCTCAGTAAATGTTAGCTCTTGGGTGGCCCTGGCTTTTCTCTGTTCTATGGGCCGCGGAGAAGATGGATGACGGCCTGTGGAAGAGGAGGGAGAAGGAGGAGGTTCAATCAAGAGACATTTTCGAAGTGAGATGATAGTGACGTGAAGGAAAAGAGTCCAAAGGCCTGACTTTACTCCTTTACTCCGTGCTCATGGGAGATAGACTAACTAGGTGATCTCTAGCTGGTTAGCCCTAGCTATGACACTGTAGAGTCAGGAGGGCAATGGAATTGCTATCCTAAGGCCAAATTTCCACCTTTGGTGCAAATTCAAACACAAAGGCCCAGAAACTTGGGAGTTAGGGGAGGTAAATTCTTACTGGTAGAATTATGGGTCATTTCTATATTCTTCACCATACTTTTTTTAATTTTTAATTTTCTGCAATAAATGTGTCACATAATCAGAGCTGAATACCATACTGATATATTCATACCTATATTAATATATAAATAATTAAAAGGAAAAAAAGAAGAAACCCCAGCTGTCCCTCATGGCCTAGTGGTTAAAGTTCAGCACTCATTGCTTCAGTGGCCTGGGTTTGCCTGTGGGTCGCGGAACCACACCATCCATCTGTCAGTTGCCATGCAGTGGTGGTGGCTCACTTAGAAGAACTAGAAGGACTTACAACTAGGATATACAACTATGTACTGGGGTATAGGGGAGAAAAAAAAGAAGACACTCTAAAATTACAGGTGTGCCGGGATCTAGAACCCAGAAACATCTTGCAGGGAAAACACTATTTCTTATGCATGAGGCCCAAGCCAGCAAGGCATCCTGGGACAGGCAGAGGGGGTCACTGTGACAGAAAATAATCACTGGACATTTGTTCTTTTTTATGGTGTTTCTCATCTCTATCCTCAGTTAACTACATGTTTTCTTTTTCCAGATGAAACAAGTCCAATCTTTTGTAATATTTCACCTTGTTAATAAAACACAGGATAAGAGCACGCATATAGAAGAGGTTTCCACTCACTATTTCTTAGTTTCTGAAACCAGCCTGGATGGAATGATCACTTGTTCCAGGAACTTGGCATTGGAAGTGTCATTGATGAGAACGGCAGAAAGGTTGGACTGGGGCCTCTTGCAGCTCTCTTCTTCTTGTCTCAGGGGTAGGAAGACAAAATAAGTGTTTCCACTGGAGGTTGTGAAGGACTCCATGTTCTCACGGGAGACCTCCCCCAGATTCTCTTCCCGGGCTTAGGCCTGAGCAGAAAATAAGACTTTAGATTTGACATCATCAAACAGACCCGGGGATCCCAACCACAGGTTCCTTGACATCAAAGGTTGTAAACTTTTGGGTTGAATCTTGGCTATAACTGTTTTTTGCCCATATTGTGCTTTAAATTGGGACATTTTAAACTGGGATTTCTAGTTTCTCTTAAAAATCAGAAAATCTGGTAATTCTGAGCCTACATTCCCACATGGCATTGTTGGCTGGA
>NW_025803636.1:0-1737 GCF_021613505.1 Equus quagga
AAGCACAAAGGCCCAGAAACTTGGGAGTTAGGGGAGGTAAATTCTCAGTGGTAGAATTATGGGTCATTTCTATATTCTTCATTGTACTCTTTTCAATTTTAATTTTCTGCAATAAATGTGTCACATAATCAGAGCTGAATACCATACTGATATATTCATACCTATGATTTATATCTATATAATTAAAAGAAAAAAAAGAAGAACCCCTAAAATTACAGGTGTGCCAGGATGTGGAACCCAGAAACATCTTGCAGGGAAAACATTATTTCTTATGCATGAGGCCTAACTCAGCAAGGCATCCTGGGACAGGCGGAGGGGGGTCACTGTGACTGAAAATAATCCCTGGACATTTGTTCTTTTTTATGGTGCATCTCATCTCTACCCTCAGTTACCTACAGGCTTTCTTTCTCCAGCTGAAACGAGTCCAATCTTTTGTTGCAATGTTTCACCTTGTTAATAAAACACAGGATAAGAGCACGCATATAGAAAAGGCTTCCACTCACTGTTTCTTAATTTCTGAAACCAGCCTGGATGGAATGATCACTTGTTCCAGGAACTTGGCATTGGAAGTGTCGTTGATGAGAACGGCAGAAAGATTGGACTGGGGCCTCTTGCAGCTCTCTTCTTCTTGTTCCAGGGGTAGGAAGACAAAATAAGTGTTTCCACTGGAGGTTGTGAAGGACTCCATGTTCTCATGGGAGACCTCCCCCAGACTCTCTTCCCGGGCTTCAGCCTGAGCAGAAAATAAGACTTTACACTTGACATCATCAAACAGACCCGGGGATCCCAACCACAGGTTCCTTGACATCAGAGGTTGTAAACCTGTGGGCCAAATCTTGCCTAAAACTGTTTTTTGCCCATATTGTGCTTTTAAATTAGAAAATTTTAAACTGGGATTTCTGGTTTCTCTTAAAAATCAGAAAATCTGGTAATTCTGAGCCTACATTCCCACATGGCATTGTTGGCTGGAACTGAGTAACAGCTGCACAGTTTCCATACACTGAATGTTGGTGTCTCTCCAAAATCCATATCCCCAGTGTGTTGGTATTTAGAGGCGCGGCCTTTTCTAGGCAATTAGGTCATAAGGCAGAGCCCTTAGGAACGGGATTAGTGCTCTTACAAAAGGGACCCAGGGGATGGCCTGGAATCCATATTCAAGGTCAGAGGCTGCCTACTCAGAGGCAGGCGGTCTATGAACTAGGAAGTGGGCCCTCACCAGGTGCTGAATCTGCTGGCACCCTGATCTCGGACTTCCCAGCCTCCAGAACCATGACAAGTAAATTTCTGTTGTTTGTGAGCCACCCGGTCTGTGGCATTTTGTTGCAGCAGCCCAAACGGACCAAGACAACATCTGCACCACTTGTCACTGTTTTACACTTGGTCCCCAGTCCTCTTTTCTGTCATGTGCCTGTGGGCACTTGAGTTGGTGGCAGAGAAGTCTCCCATGTCAGTTCTTCCACAGCAATACAGGGAAAGGGACTTTTGCAATTCATGAGTGTGGAATTCAAGCTACTGTTCTGTGGGTTTGTGTTTTGAGGACAAGATTTATTAATACACGAGTCACTTCCCTGCCTTCTAAGGAGAGCTCATAAATGGATCTTTTGTGTCACACAACCCGAGAATGGGCAGAGAGAAGGAACGGAGAGGCTGAGTTGATCCATACAATAAAGACGAGCTGGGAAAGAGCGTGGACCAGGAAGGACAAGGAAGGCCACACAGCTGGGGGATGACTTCAGA
>NW_025803637.1:0-8972 GCF_021613505.1 Equus quagga
TAGCAGAAGATCTTATTCCCCTCGCAGTTGGTCAAAAAAGACTCCTTAAGGCAGAAATATTCAAACGGTTTGAAGAACTGGTGGACAATTTGGAATACAAACGAGGCAAAAAGGATACCACCTGTGCAGACCTGGATGGGTTCTGGGACATGGCCAGCCTTCAGGTATGTGGCCAGGATTTGGAATGGCTTAACTTTCGAGTCGCATGTTTTTGGAAGTGAGGTAACAGTAGTAAAATGGGAGTAGTAGAGGCTGCTTAGGTATCTGTAATATTAAATGAGATACTAGCCCCTTTACAAACTGTAAAGCACTGTCTAAATTTAATGGCTGCTGTCCCCTCCTCCTGCATACTGTCAGGGTAATTTCTATCTGGGTTGGAAATTGAGATTCTATTCAGCTGTTGCCTAGTCTGTGATGATTCCATGTGTGCGAAAATGAGGACGAGTCTTCAGTAGCTGGGTCCATCCAGCAGTTATTGTCCCTGCTGTGTGTCAGGCGTTGTATGAGGAGCTGACAAATAGGCACATTCTCTACCCCAGAGGAGTTTATAGTTTTATCAGAGTCAGACATAGCCCTCATTCCAATCTGGTGTAGAAAGTGCTGATAGAGGCCGTTACTAGGAAGATCAGTGAAGGTTGGGAGATGACAATTTCTAGCTTTTTGAGCTTATTTTAGAAATAAGCATATAAAATACTAATTCAAGAACCAGTGGCCAAGAACCATGAGACATTTGCAGACAGCCCAAAACCTGGAAGAAGGGGCCGCAGCAGCACAGGAAGGAAGCTGTCTGGATGAGGCCATGGGCTGATCCAGGAGAAAGAACTTTAAAAGCAAGTGTTAATATGCTCAAAGAGACCAGGCGTTTCTTCTGCCAAATAAGAACAGCTATGCAAAAAAGAACATTCAGAGAACGACAACAAGAGCTCTTTGAAGTTAAAAACTATAAGAGCAGAAATGTAAGATTCACTAGAAAGATGGAATATGAAGCTGAGATCTCCCATAAATTAGAGCAAAGAGAGAGAGATAAAAGAGGAGAGATTAGATAAGAATATTAAGGGGACCAGTCTAGGAAGTATAATATCCAAATAAAAAATAGTGGAGAGGAAATGATCAATGAAATAGTTTGACATTTTCCTGGAACTGGAGGACCTGAATTCCAGATTGAAGGAGCCCATTGAGTGCCTAGCACTGTATGTCAGTGTAGACACACACCAATGCACAATGAAATATAATTGTACAACTCTTGGGATGAGGAGAAACATCTAGAAACTTCCAGAGAGCAAAAACAAGTTTCATACAAAGGGTCAAAAATCAGAATAGCCCTAGATTTCTCAACAGCGACATCGAAAGCTGGGAGAACAAGGTCCTCAAACTTCTCAGGGAAAATAACACTCAGCCTGGCATTGTATACCCAGCCAATCACGCTTGAGGGTGGAAAGGCATGTTTCAGACACACACAGTCTGAAATTTTACCTCCCATGCACCCTTTCTCAGGAAACTGAGAACGGCCCTCACAAAAATGAGGGAGTAAGCCAAGAAAGGGGAAGGAGCTGGGACAGATCCCCAAAAAGTCTAAGGGAATTTTGGCTGAGGTGAGTAAAGAGGGTGGGCAGCGGGCTTAGGAAGCAGCTGTTCAGACTGGAGCAGGAGGCTGGGGCTTGGCAAGATGCTGTCTCTGAGGCTGAACGGAATAGAATACCCAATTGGTTCGCTTTTCTAGTTGTATTAAGAGGGGATTTATACACAGTGTGAAGAGTTTAGAGGCAAATTGATGATAGATACATTAAAAAACTAAGCAAACAAAAAGCAAAGCAATGATGAAGTCAAGAGAAAAATGTGAAGAAACACAATATTCTGGTAATTATATGGCGCAGAAGTGAACAGTGTTTATGGAGTCAGAATAATGTCAGCATTACTTTATGACCAGTTGACATAATAATGAGTTGGTTCACTAGCATCCTTCAATGTTGACCAATTAATTTTGTCTTTCTTAGTATCATAATTATTTTATGGATTTAAAAGTATTTGTGTTGGCATCGTTTACATTCATTATCTTTAGTGATGCTCATTTCCCAGTTTTGGCCAGTGGGAGCCTCTTCAAGTTGGCGCCTGGGGCTTTTATTTATTTTAAAGAGCAATACTGAGGATAAACAATCTACATATGATAAAATTTGCCCATTCTAAGTGTAAAAGTCAATGATGTTTAGTAAATTTACAGAGTTGTGCAACCGTCGCTGCAATCCAAACTTAGAACGTTTTCATCACCACAGAAAGATGCCTCTTGCCTGTTTTCAGTCAGTTCCCATTGCCACTCCCAGTCCCAAGCAACCACGAGTCTCCTTACTGTCTCTGTAGATTTGCTTTTTCTGACCGTTTCATTCTAAGTAGAATCACCCAATATGTGGTCTTTTGTATGTGGCTTCTTTCCCTCGGCGTGGTGTCTCTGGGGTTCCTCCGTGTTGCAGCACATGCCTGTACTTGGTTCATTTCATGGCTGAGTAGCGGTTCATGGAGACATCAGTCTGTATTGTCCAGTTGATGGACATATAGGTTATTTCCACTATTTGACGATTACGAATAATCTATGAATATTCACTTACAAATCTTCATGTGGGCATGTTTTCTTTCGCTTGGGTAGATACGGCTGGAGCATGTGGTAAATTTCTGTTTAACTATTTAAGAAACTGCCAAACTGCTTTCCAAATTGATTACACCCTTTCACGTGCCCGCCAGCAGTGTGTGAGAGCTCCTGTTGCTCCGCGTCCTCACCAGTGCTTGCTCCTGTCTCTTTTAGTATCGGCCATCCTGTGGGGTGTGAACTGTCATACTGTAGATTTGATTTGCATTTCCCTAATGAGTAATGATGATCAGCATCTTTTCATGTGCTTATTATTAGACATTCGTATGTCATCTTCGGTGAAATATCTATTCGAATCTTTTTGTCCATTTTTAATTGGGTTTGTCTTTTTATTATTGAGTTGTAAGTGTTCTTTGTATATTCCGGATCCAAGTCCTTTATCAGAAATATTTGCAAATATTTCCTCCCAGTTTGTGGCTTGTTCTTTAATTTTCTTAACGGTATCTTTTGAAATGCAGCTGTTTTTAATTTTGATGAAGTTCAGTTTATCAATTTTTTTAATGTTGTGATTTTGGCATTATTTCCAAGAAGTCTTTTTGCCTAACCATAGGTCACAAAGATTTTATCTTATGTTTACTTCTAAAAGCTTTATCTCTTTCACTTAGGTCTGTGAACATTTGGAGTTCATTTTTTAAAAAAATTAAGTTGTGATTAATTATTTTTTGCTAGGAAAGATTTGCCCTGAGCAAATCTGTTGCCAGTCTTCCTCTCTTTTTTTTCCTCCCCAAAGCCCTGGTACATAATTGTGTATTCTAGTTGTAAGTCCTACTAGTTCTTCTGTGTGAGCTGCCACCACAGCATGGCTACTGCTAGACAAGTCGTGTGGTTCCACACCCAGGAACTGAACTTGGGCTGCCGAAGCAGAGCATACTGAACTTTGACCACTAGGTTATCAGGGCTGGCTCTGGAGTTCATTTTTGTGTATGGTGTAGGAAAGAGCCCAAATTCATATTTTTTCTTGCAGATATCCACTTTTCCCAGTCCTGTTTGTTGGAAAAAACTATCTTTTCCTCATTGAATTGCATTGGCACTTTTGTTGAAAATCAATTGGTCATAAGTGTAATCCTGAGTCTTTTTGACATTTAAATTTTTTTGAGAAAGGGAGATTGAGAGTACCTATTTGTATAAATGCATAGTACGGAGACTCAAAGCATATTTACCAAACTGTTGACAGTGGTTACCACTTTGAGGAGATTGGAAATACCAGAAGGATGGGGATCATATATTCCCATCCTGCTAGTATGTATATTATTTGAATCCTTTAAAATGAGATTGTGCCAGGGTCAGCCCAGTGGTATAGTGGTTAAATTTGGCACACTCCACTTCATTGCCCCAGGGTTTGCGGGTTCTGATCCCAGGCATGGATCTACACCACTCATCAAGCCATGTTGTGGTGGTGACCCATGTACAAAATAGAGGAAGACTGGCACAGATGTTAGCTCAGGGCCAGTCTTCCTCAAGCAAAAAAAGAAGAGGATTGGTAACAGATGTTAGGGCCGATCTTCCTCACCAAAAAAATAAAAATGAAAATAAAATGAGATTATGTCAAGAGAAAGAGAAGGCAAGCTACAGACTAGGGGAAACTTTTGCAAAAGACCTATCTGATAAAGGACTGTTTTCTAAAATATACAAAGAACTCTTAAAACTCAACAATGATAAAACAAGCAACCTGATTTTAAAAATGGGCAAAAGAACTGAACAGACAGACACTTGATCAAAGAAGACAGATGGATGGCAAGTAAGTGTATGAAAAGATAAGATGCTCAACATCATATGCCCTTAGAGAACTGCCAGTTAAAAGTACAATGAGACACCAGTACACACTTATTAGAATGGCAAAGATCCAAACCTCTGACAGCACCAGATGCTGGTGAGGATGTGGAGCAACAGGAGCGCTCATTCATCACTGGTGGGGGTGCAAAATGGTGCAGCCACTTTGGAAGACAGTTTGGCAGTTTCTTACAAAACTAAACAGAGTCTTACCATACGATGCTGCCGTCACGCTCCTTGGTGTTTGCCCAAATGAGCTGAAAACCTGTGTCCACACAAACATGTGCACAGATGTTTATAGCAGCATTGTTCATAATTGCCAAGACTTGGAAGCAATGGATATGCTCCTCAGTAGGAGAAGGGATAAATAAACTGTAAAAAAAAAAAGAAAAAAAAAAAAAACGGGAGAGATTGTGTTCACACTGTATAATTTAGGATATCTCTCCTACCATTTTAGTCATCAAAATAGTTTGGGAGAGTTATTCACATATGACACCCTTTATGTAGATTTTTAACATAAAATAACAATGAACAATTTTACCATAAGAATTGATTTGAATACAAAATTGACAATGACAGTCTAATTTTATGTCACCAGTCCAAGTCGTTGTCAATTTGTTTGAAGCCTTTGTGCATTAGTTTGTAAATTTAATATGGTTAGCATTAATCTGATAAACTTGTGCTTTATTTATTAACAGATACAGGATCTGCGCCAGAAATTCAACAATCTGACCATACTTGAGGAGTGTGGATGGGAGAAAGCCACCAATACGAGCAAAGATGTGTTTCAGGTAAATTTGTGGATTTCTAATATAGACTTTTACTTTAATGAATTTAAGCTTTAGAAACATTTAGCTTCAGGTTTTTCATCATTTCACAAAACGTGTCATCTATTACAATGTCCTGATTGTCTTGAAAGAGTGAGGAAAGGTCAACACAAAATTCAGGATGGTTATTTCTGGGGGGGGGGTGGGGCTGAGATTGGATTTGGTCCCCCTGAGAGCTTCTGAGTTGCTAAGTAACGGTATGTACCAGTGTGTTTTATTCTTTAAACTGTACCTATACATTGTTTTGTAATACCAGTAGTACATAATTTATATAATGTGCCAACTATGCTTCCCTAGGCCCTCACACACATTGACTCAGTTAATCCTCACAACAGTCCTGTGAGGTGGGTGCCATTATCCCAGGGTGGGGAATCTGAGGCCAGGAAGATTCGAGCACGTGCCCAGGGTGGAGCTGGGTTTCTCACTCCAGAACCCATGTTCTTAACCCACAGGTTATGCCATCTCTGCTTTCTATACTCTTGTGCATGATGTATTTCAAAACGAAAGAACTTTTTAAGTAGAAAAGAGGAACAATGACTCTTAGACTCTCTCTCTTCTTCCCAAATTTTATCATGTAAAATTTCCTATTTTCTCTGTAAAATTGGCTTTGTTGACATGATAGATTCCATTCTTATCTATTTGTAGTAATTTTTTTCCTAAAATATTTTAACTCCAAGCTTTTGGTTCAGAATTGCTACTTCTCAAGCCAGCTTGGAGCCCTGCCACTTTTTCTTTTAGATTTTAGAAAAATGCCTCTGGTTGTAAAATCAGGTTTCTAAACTGGTACTTTATTATGCTGTGTAATCCAAATAAAAACTCTGTTTTGAATTCTGTCTTAGGAGTTTAAGATGTTAGAGTATTAAAGGATTATTGTAGGATTGTTTTACTAATGAAGTCTCCTTATTTTACTAATGAAGTAATGTCTTAGTAAGACGTTAGTAATGTCTTACTAATGACAAAGGCCCTGAGGACAGTGACGAGATTGATTGAATGAATTTCAAGTCTGTTAAACAGGAAGGATGCTGGGACATTTGGACCTGCCGTGCGCATTTCTTATCGGGTGCTTAGTCCTGGGGACATAACACCATCAGTGACGCAGATAACGGCTGTGTCAAGACAGCATTATGTCGGAGCCTTGTAATTCTGCCCCTTACCACCAGTGTTTCTCTCCTACATTATTTTATAGGCCACCGTTAAGACTACTGAACAGTTAAAATCAAACTAATCTTTTATCTGTACTTTGGAACCATTCCCCCAGATCTCTTATTCATTGACCTCTCATCCCATCACTTAGCCTTGTTCTCTCTTTTCCATCAGTTTTTAGACATGTTGAAGGGTCCTATCTTTGTTTACATTAAACGACCACTACAACTAACTCCTTGAGGGCAGGAACTTTGTCCTTTACCTTTGACCCCCAGCATGTTTAGCACATACTAGGAACTTGATAAGCATAAGATGGATGTGTGAAATATTTTAGGCATGCTTTATTCATTTTTCTTATAAGACGGTAATGAGTTGCTTTAGTAAATGTCATAATTTCTCTTTGTAGGAAAAAGTTGTCTCGGGTATAGCGAGTGAACCAAAACAGGACGATGCTGGGATCCCAGATGGGGGTCGCCTCGCTGCTGTGAAGAAGGCAATGAGAGAGAGGATGCAGCCAGAAGAGCGTGCTGAGGCCGTGGGCTCTGCGGTGGCAAAGGAAGTTGATCATAAAGCGTTTGACGCTGGATCTTTTAGAATCGAAAGTCCCGTTAAATCATTCTCAGGTTAGTTTTTCTGTTGAGACTACTTAAGAAACGTACTTGGGTTGGATGGGAGCTTGTACAGGAGGTGAAAAAGTTTTCACAGGAAGCAATATAAGCTGTCTGTGATTTCTGGAAAATAGACCACATCCTCACCACCAAACACTTGCAGATTTTGTTTGATGGATGGGATTAGATTACCTGAAGTGACATATCTCCTAAAGTTGCTTTTCTGTGTTTTCTAAGTGACTTCACTTCCATTATTAGCCCCTAACCCCACGGTCCTGGGAGGAAGGTCACAGGTCCCAAGAGGGAAGGGCAATGAGCATGAGGAGTGAGGTGATTTCCTTCAGGTTGGTGCCAGGCTGGATGAGAATTTCAGCAGGAAAGGAAGCTTAGGCACCAAACCATCACACTTCTCTGGCTGTTCTTAAAAAATGACGCTTAGGGAAGGTGGGTTTGGTTTTATTTTCATTTGTATCAAAACTTTTGCCCAGATCTTTTTGAAACACAACAGGCCAATCCACAGACAGAAAGGGGACTCATGGTTGCCAGGGGCTGGGGGTGGAGAATGGGGAGTGACTGCTACAGAGCCCGGGATTCCCTTGTAGGGGGATGTGAATGTTCTGGAACCAGACAGTGGTAATGGTTGTGCAACACTGTCTATGAAATAAAGGCCCCTGAATTGTACGTCTTAAAATGGTTAAAATGTTGGTGGAACTTTATGTGAATTTTACCACCATAAAAAGAATGAAAGTATCTGCAGTATGATTTAGTTTATGTACAATTCTAGAAATCTCTAATCAATAGTGACCACAGGGAGCCTGGGGCTGGGGGCGGGAGGGATGAGAATCGAGCAGAGTTTAGGGGCCAGTGGAGACGCTCACCATGCTGACAGTGCTGACGGCTTGACAGGCCCACAGGAGCTCACCAAACTGTCCACAGCAGACACCCACTGCTTCTCGCCCAGCAACCGTGCCCGGAGAAAGCCGCCAAAGAAGTAGAAAAGCTACACAGGTTTCAGCTCGTGGGGTCACTTTCATGCTCCCACACGAACATGCATAGCGAGGACCACCTCACCAATGGGGAGTGATCGCCACCCATAATGTTCAGAGAGAACACACCCAAGCATAGAACAGGGTGCTACTTCTCATCCAAGAAAGGGAAGAAATTAAATATGTGTGTACATACACAGACGTATATTTGTAGGTATTTGCTCATATTAAAAAATAAAGGATAAGCCAAAGTTATGAAAACTGTTACTTATGGGGGAGGAAGAGAGCAGAGTTGAACAGACAGGGGTAGACTCTGGACTTATGGGAATAGATCTGGTTTGTGAGTTTTGACCTTGGAACCATGTACGTTTTTACATACTTATAAAACAAAATTTAAAAACATACTTTAAAAAGGCGATCTCTAACAGAAGATAAGGGGACACTTCCGATCTTCCTCTTGGACCAGTGTTACCCTAATACCAAACCAGACACAGGAATCACAGGAAAACTGCCAGCCAGTATCTCTTCTGGATACGGACACAAAAACCATCCACAGAATACCAGCCAGTGAAATCCAGCCACACAGAAAAAGGACCACACACGATGGCCAAGTGGGATTTGCTCCAGAACGCAAGGTTGGTTTAACATTGGAAAAACCAACTCACGTAATGCACCTCATCCATAGAATAAAGAACCAAACCACACGGGCCTCTCAACAGACACAGGAAAAGCATCCGACCAAGCCAACATCTTTTCTTGATAAAAACGCTCAACAAACCAGGACTGGAAAGGAATGTCCCCAACCCGATAAAGGGTATCTGTGAAAACCCACGCTCACAGCATGCTTAGTGGTGAAGGACTGGATGCTTTTCCCAAGGCCAGGATCAAGAATCTCCACTCTCGGACATCAACACCACACCACGCTGCAGGTTCTTCCCAGAGCAGTCGGGCGGGACGAGGAAATAACAGATCCACACCGGGAAGGAAGAAGCGAAACTAT
>NW_025803638.1:0-1235 GCF_021613505.1 Equus quagga
ACCCAGTTTCCTCCAATGGTAACATGGCACAGAACTCTAGTACAATGTCACCACCAGGATACTGACACTGATGTTCATTGCTGAAATCTTCCATTTCTTTGCCGAGGCTTTCTATTTTTTCATTTGTCTCAAGTGTCTTCAAAATTGCTCATTGGAGCATTTTTTATCATAGTTACTCTAAAATAGTTATTAGATAATTCTGATATCTCTGTGATCCTCATGTTACCATCTGTTGGTTTTCTTTTTTTCATTCAGTCTGAGATCTTACTGTTTCTTGCTATGACGAGTGATTTTTGATGGAAACTGGAGCAAGTTGTGTATAGTGATATGAGGCCCTGGATTTTTTTGGTTTTTGAGGTTCTGGATTTTATTTAAACCTTCTGTTTTATCTAGCTTTGTCTGTCTCAGTTCTGGCTGAGAAAGAGTGGGGGACACTGTCTTGTTATGGCAAGGGAGGTAGAAATCAAATTTTTCTACTCAGCCTCTGATGGCACATGATGAGGGAAGATCTCCTCATCTCTTCAGGTTGGTGTAGAAGTTCTGACTCCCTACTAGGTCTCCATGGTTTCCTTGTGGGGGAGCTTGCATGGATGCAAGGCCACAGCTATTGCTGCACACAAAGCAAGGAATCTAAAGAAATCAGAGGGAAGTCTTGTTAAAATCTGAAAATAGGTTAAAGGATATTTCATATCCGTAAAGTACTTAGAGCTGTGTCTGGTCTTTAGTAGGCGTTAGTAGTGGTTGATTAAAGAAATGGATAAACGCATACATAAGTAGTAAAGGCTTGGAGGCTGTCCCTGGTGAAACGTGTGAACTGGAATGGATTACAGCCAACTTTGTTTCCTTTCCAGATTACAATTGCTACTGACCGCATCTGTAGCACTGTGTAATTAGAAAAAATCTCCCTCAACTTGGCTGCTCTTGGGAAAAGAATCTAAGGCTGTCAAAATTATCCCAGGGAAATAAAAGGCTTTTCAGTAGCATAGTAGGGTTAGGCTTATTTCATATGTATCGTTTACATTGGTTTGTTTAGTATTTGTTGGTAAACTTTTTTTTTTTTTTTTTTGCAAAGCTGCTCGGTTAAAAAAAGCAGATTAGCTATGGAACGGTTCAGACACAGAGAAAAGTAGAGAGTTGTGTAAGCAGAGCATGCCTTTCCTTGACTTTCTGTCGAGAGCTTGTGTGATTCCAGGTGCTCTCTGCCTCAGACACCGTGCCCTCTGCGTGTGCAGTCA
>NW_025803639.1:0-1235 GCF_021613505.1 Equus quagga
TGACTGCACACGCAGAGGGCACGGTGTCTGAGGCAGAGAGCACCTGGAATCACACAAGCTCTCGACAGAAAGTCAAGGAAAGGCATGCTCTGCTTACACAACTCTCTACTTTTCTCTGTGTCTGAACCGTTCCATAGCTAATCTGCTTTTTTTAACCGAGCAGCTTTGCAAAAAAAAAAAAAAAAAAGTTTACCAACAAATACTAAACAAACCAATGTAAACGATACATATGAAATAAGCCTAACCCTACTATGCTACTGAAAAGCCTTTTATTTCCCTGGGATAATTTTGACAGCCTTAGATTCTTTTCCCAAGAGCAGCCAAGTTGAGGGAGATTTTTTCTAATTACACAGTGCTACAGATGCGGTCAGTAGCAATTGTAATCTGGAAAGGAAACAAAGTTGGCTGTAATCCATTCCAGTTCACACGTTTCACCAGGGACAGCCTCCAAGCCTTTACTACTTATGTATGCGTTTATCCATTTCTTTAATCAACCACTACTAACGCCTACTAAAGACCAGACACAGCTCTAAGTACTTTACGGATATGAAATATCCTTTAACCTATTTTCAGATTTTAACAAGACTTCCCTCTGATTTCTTTAGATTCCTTGCTTTGTGTGCAGCAATAGCTGTGGCCTTGCATCCATGCAAGCTCCCCCACAAGGAAACCATGGAGACCTAGTAGGGAGTCAGAACTTCTACACCAACCTGAAGAGATGAGGAGATCTTCCCTCATCATGTGCCATCAGAGGCTGAGTAGAAAAATTTGATTTCTACCTCCCTTGCCATAACAAGACAGTGTCCCCCACTCTTTCTCAGCCAGAACTGAGACAGACAAAGCTAGATAAAACAGAAGGTTTAAATAAAATCCAGAACCTCAAAAACCAAAAAAATCCAGGGCCTCATATCACTATACACAACTTGCTCCAGTTTCCATCAAAAATCACTCGTCATAGCAAGAAACAGTAAGATCTCAGACTGAATGAAAAAAAGAAAACCAACAGATGGTAACATGAGGATCACAGAGATATCAGAATTATCTAATAACTATTTTAGAGTAACTATGATAAAAAATGCTCCAATGAGCAATTTTGAAGACACTTGAGACAAATGAAAAAATAGAAAGCCTCGGCAAAGAAATGGAAGATTTCAGCAATGAACATCAGTGTCAGTATCCTGGTGGTGACATTGTACTAGAGTTCTGTGCCATGTTACCATTGGAGGAAACTGGGT
>NW_025803640.1:0-1215 GCF_021613505.1 Equus quagga
ACCCAGTTTCCTCCAATGGTAACATGGCACAGAACTCTAGTACAATGGCACCACCAGGATACTGACACTGATGTTCATTGCTGAAATCTTCCATTTCTTTGCTGAGGCTTTCTATTTTTTCATTTGTCTCAAGTGACTTCAAAATTGCTCATTGGAGCATTTTTTATCATAGTTACTCTAAAATATTTATTAGATAATTCTGATATCTCTGTGATCCTCATGTTACCAGCTGTTGGTTTTCTTTTTTCATTCAGTCTGAGATCTTACTGTTTCTTGCTATGACGAGTGATTTTTGATGGGAACTGGAGCAAGTTGTGTATTGTGATATGAGGCCCTGGATTTTTTTGGTTTTTGAGGTTCTGGATTTTATTTAAACCTTCTGTTTTATCTAGCTTTGTCCGCTATAGTTCTGGCTGAGAAAGAGTGGGGGACACTGTTGTTATTGCAAGGGAGGTAGAAATCAAATTTTTCTACGCAGCCTCTGATGGCACATGATGAGGGAAGATCTCCTCATCTCTTTAGGCTGGTGTAGAAGTTCTGACTCACTACTAGGTCTCCACAGTTTCCCTGTGGGGAAGCTTGCATGGATGCAGGGCCACAGCTATTGCTGCACACAGAGCAAGGAATCTAAAGAAATCAGAGGGAAGTCTTGTGAAAATCTGAAAAGAGGTTAAAGGATATTTCATATGTGTAAAGTACTTAGAGCAGTGTCTGCCTTTAGTAGGCATTAGTAGTGGTTGATTAAATAAATGGATAAATGCATACATAAGTATTAAAGGCTTGGAGGCGGTCCCTGGTGAAAGGTGTGAACTGGAATGTATTACACCCAACTTTGTTTCCTTTCCAGTTTACAGATGCTACTGACCGCATCTGTAGCACTGTGGAATTAGAAATAATCTCCCTCGACTTGGCTGATCTTGGGAAAAGAATCTAAGAATGTCAAAATTATCCCAGGGAAATAAAAGCCTTTTCAGTAGCATAGTAGGGTTAGGCTTATTTAATATGTATTGTTTATATAGGTTTGTTTAGTATTTGTTGGTAACTTTTTTTTTTTTTTTGCAAAGCTGCTCGGTTAAAAAAAGTAGATTAGCTGTAAAATAGTTCAGACCCAGAGAAAAGTAGAGAGTCGTGTAAGAAGAGCACGCCTTTCCTTGACTCTCCGTTGGGAGCTTTTGTGATTCCAGCTGCTCTCTGCCTCAGACATCGTGCCCTCTG
>NW_025803641.1:0-1215 GCF_021613505.1 Equus quagga
CAGAGGGCACGATGTCTGAGGCAGAGAGCAGCTGGAATCACAAAAGCTCCCAACGGAGAGTCAAGGAAAGGCGTGCTCTTCTTACACGACTCTCTACTTTTCTCTGGGTCTGAACTATTTTACAGCTAATCTACTTTTTTTAACCGAGCAGCTTTGCAAAAAAAAAAAAAAAGTTACCAACAAATACTAAACAAACCTATATAAACAATACATATTAAATAAGCCTAACCCTACTATGCTACTGAAAAGGCTTTTATTTCCCTGGGATAATTTTGACATTCTTAGATTCTTTTCCCAAGATCAGCCAAGTCGAGGGAGATTATTTCTAATTCCACAGTGCTACAGATGCGGTCAGTAGCATCTGTAAACTGGAAAGGAAACAAAGTTGGGTGTAATACATTCCAGTTCACACCTTTCACCAGGGACCGCCTCCAAGCCTTTAATACTTATGTATGCATTTATCCATTTATTTAATCAACCACTACTAATGCCTACTAAAGGCAGACACTGCTCTAAGTACTTTACACATATGAAATATCCTTTAACCTCTTTTCAGATTTTCACAAGACTTCCCTCTGATTTCTTTAGATTCCTTGCTCTGTGTGCAGCAATAGCTGTGGCCCTGCATCCATGCAAGCTTCCCCACAGGGAAACTGTGGAGACCTAGTAGTGAGTCAGAACTTCTACACCAGCCTAAAGAGATGAGGAGATCTTCCCTCATCATGTGCCATCAGAGGCTGCGTAGAAAAATTTGATTTCTACCTCCCTTGCAATAACAACAGTGTCCCCCACTCTTTCTCAGCCAGAACTATAGCGGACAAAGCTAGATAAAACAGAAGGTTTAAATAAAATCCAGAACCTCAAAAACCAAAAAAATCCAGGGCCTCATATCACAATACACAACTTGCTCCAGTTCCCATCAAAAATCACTCGTCATAGCAAGAAACAGTAAGATCTCAGACTGAATGAAAAAAGAAAACCAACAGCTGGTAACATGAGGATCACAGAGATATCAGAATTATCTAATAAATATTTTAGAGTAACTATGATAAAAAATGCTCCAATGAGCAATTTTGAAGTCACTTGAGACAAATGAAAAAATAGAAAGCCTCAGCAAAGAAATGGAAGATTTCAGCAATGAACATCAGTGTCAGTATCCTGGTGGTGCCATTGTACTAGAGTTCTGTGCCATGTTACCATTGGAGGAAACTGGGT
>NW_025803642.1:0-1151 GCF_021613505.1 Equus quagga
ATTTTTAAGTGTTATTTCTTCTTGATGGAGTGGCCTTAATACCTCTACCAACTTGAGTTTTTTGATGATAGCCATTTTGAATTCATTCTCATTTAGGTTACATATTCCTGTGTCCTCAGGACTGAATTCTGAGTGCTTGTCATTTTCTTTCTGGTCTGGAGATTTGATATACTGTCTGATGTCATTAGAGGAGATAGGTTGGGTCTTTTGCATTCTGATATTATTTGGTTTCAGTTACTGAGTATTGCCTCTGGATGGGGGTTGAGAGCTGGGTATTCTGAGCCCTCCACCTTCAGCCGAGATACCAGGCACTGGGCAGGTTGCGGGAGGGGCACTTTTTCCGGTGTGCTCTCAGGGCTTTCTCACTTTCACTATCTGATCTCCTCAGGTGTTGGCTTAACGATGTTACCCCCCTGCAAAAGCTTTTGCCCCATTAGAGGGCTTCCCTCTAGGCTGCAAGGGCACTAATGAGTCCTTGGTGATCCTGCAAATGAGCATCACTTCCCCCATTCCTTCCCTCACAGAACCTCCCATGGTCGTGGATCACAGTCTTTAGTTGAGGGGTGAAGTTCCCTCCTACCCCATTCCAGCTCATCTGACGGGGGCTCCAGCCTCTCTGCTCTTCATCCATTGTGTGGCTCTGTGTCTCTCTGTCATTTTTTTTCTGTTGTGTTAGGAAGTGATCTTTTGGAGTGTGGATGCCCCTTTTCGTTGTATGTTGGAGGGGAGGGAGTCCCAGGAAACTTCACTCTGTCATCATGCTGAGATCACCAGCTCCTCCCTTAGGCCGTCCCTGAGGTCAGAGAGACTCTCCTGCTGGCCTTGAAGAAGCAGGCTAGCATGAGTTACTCAGGGACAAGAAATAAATTATTTCAATGACTACATGAGCTTGGAATATGACCCTGATCCTCAGGGGAAACTGTGCCCCGAGCCAGCACATGGATTGCCACCTTGTGATACCTTAAGCAGAATACCACAGACTAGTCACACCAAAATTCTTATTCATATATACTATGAGATAATAAATAGTTGTTATTTAGAGCTGCTAAGCTTGTATTAATGTGATATTCAGTGAAGGAAATAATATAGTGGGGATGTTACAACGGAGTTTTAAAACAACAGTTTAAGGCATAGTGATTGTTTCTCATAAA
>NW_025803643.1:0-1141 GCF_021613505.1 Equus quagga
TCCACACTCCAAAAGATCACATCCTAACACAACAGAAAAAATGACAGAGAGACACAGAGCCACACAATGGATGAAGAGCAGAGAGGCTGGAGCCCCCCCTCAGATGAGCTGGAACAGGGTAAGAGGGAACTTCATCCCTCAACTAAAGACTGTGATCCACGACCATGGGAGGTTCCATGAGGGAAGGAATGGGGGAAGTTATGCTCATTTGCAGGATCACCAAGGACTCACTGGTGACCTTGCAGCCTAGAGGGAAGCCCTCTAATGGGGCAAAAGCTTTTGCAGGGGCAGGTGACCTCATTAAGCCAACACCTCAGGAGACCAGATAGTGAAAGTGAGAAAGCCAAGATAGCACACCGGAAAAAGTGCCCCTCCCCAAACCTGCCCAGTGCCTGGTATCTCGGCTGAAGGTGGAGGGCTCACAATACCCAGCTCTCAACCCCCATCCAGAGGTGATACTCGGTAACTGAAACCAAATAATATCAGAATGCAAAAGACCCAACCTATCTCCTCTAGCGACATCAGACAGTACATGAAATCCCCAGACCAGAAAGAAAATGACAAGCACCCAGAATTCAGTCCTGAGGACACAGGAATATGTAATCTAAATGAGAATGAATTCAAAATGGCTATCATCAAAAAACTCAAGTTGGTAGAGGTATTAAGGACACTCCATCAAGAAGAAATAACACTTAAAAATATCTATGCACCCAACACAGTAGCCACAAACTTCATAAAGCAACTATTAACAAACCTAAACGATGATATTAATAATAACAAATAGTAGGGGAAATCAACACTCCACTCACATCAATGGATAGATCATCCAGACTGAAAATCAACAAGGAGACAGTGAAATTAAATGAAAAGCTAGACAAGATGGACTTAATAGACGTATATAGAACACTCCATCCAAAAACAGCAGAAGACACATTCTTCTCAAGTGTGGAAAGAACATTCTCAAGGATAGACCATACGTTGGGAAATAAGGCAAGCCTCGACAAATTTAAGAGGATTGAAATAACAACAAGCATCTTTTCCTATCATAATGCTATAAAGCTAGAAATTAATTACAAGAAAAAAGCTGAGAAAGGGACAAAGATGTGGAGACTAAACAATATGCTATTGAAGAAGCAATGAA
>NW_025803644.1:0-1141 GCF_021613505.1 Equus quagga
TTCATTGCTTCTTCAATAGCATATTGTTTAGTCTCCACATCTTTGTCCCTTTCTCAGCTTTTTTCTTGTAATTAATTTCTAGCTTTATAGCATTATGATAGGAAAAGATGCTTGTTGTTATTTCAATCCTCTTAAATTTGTCGAGGCTTGCCTTATTTCCCAACGTATGGTCTATCCTTGAGAATGTTCTTTCCACACTTGAGAAGAATGTGTCTTCTGCTGTTTTTGGATGGAGTGTTCTATATACGTCTATTAAGTCCATCTTGTCTAGCTTTTCATTTAATTTCACTGTCTCCTTGTTGATTTTCAGTCTGGATGATCTATCCATTGATGTGAGTGGAGTGTTGATTTCCCCTACTATTTGTTATTATTAATATCATCGTTTAGGTTTGTTAATAGTTGCTTTATGAAGTTTGTGGCTACTGTGTTGGGTGCATAGATATTTTTAAGTGTTATTTCTTCTTGATGGAGTGTCCTTAATACCTCTACCAACTTGAGTTTTTTGATGATAGCCATTTTGAATTCATTCTCATTTAGATTACATATTCCTGTGTCCTCAGGACTGAATTCTGGGTGCTTGTCATTTTCTTTCTGGTCTGGGGATTTCATGTACTGTCTGATGTCGCTAGAGGAGATAGGTTGGGTCTTTTGCATTCTGATATTATTTGGTTTCAGTTACCGAGTATCACCTCTGGATGGGGGTTGAGAGCTGGGTATTGTGAGCCCTCCACCTTCAGCCGAGATACCAGGCACTGGGCAGGTTTGGGGAGGGGCACTTTTTCCGGTGTGCTATCTTGGCTTTCTCACTTTCACTATCTGGTCTCCTGAGGTGTTGGCTTAATGAGGTCACCTGCCCCTGCAAAAGCTTTTGCCCCATTAGAGGGCTTCCCTCTAGGCTGCAAGGTCACCAGTGAGTCCTTGGTGATCCTGCAAATGAGCATAACTTCCCCCATTCCTTCCCTCATGGAACCTCCCATGGTCGTGGATCACAGTCTTTAGTTGAGGGATGAAGTTCCCTCTTACCCTGTTCCAGCTCATCTGAGGGGGGGCTCCAGCCTCTCTGCTCTTCATCCATTGTGTGGCTCTGTGTCTCTCTGTCATTTTTTCTGTTGTGTTAGGATGTGATCTTTTGGAGTGTGGA
>NW_025803645.1:0-1564 GCF_021613505.1 Equus quagga
GACAAAGATGTGGAGACTAAACAATATGCTATTGAAGAAGCAATGAACCATTGAACAAATTAAAGGAGGGAAGGCCTAAGTCTTCTTTTGAAGGTCTACCCTCTGGTTAAGTCAAGCCATTGCAGGACAATCTCTCCTGGATTACTTAAAGCCAACTAACTGGAATCTTTATGACATCTTCACAATCACTTAACTCTTGCCTTATGGAATATCCTAATCGTGGAAGCAATGCCAGGGGATATAGATCATGGGAACAGTTTAGGATTCTTTCTACCACACACACTCAGATAACTTACAGATTCCTATCTATGAAAGGCATAAAAATGCAACTGCAATAACTTTTCCTGTCAATAATGTGAGAAAATATTAGTAATGTATTAATGATTGACTGAATTATTTCACCTTTTGATATTCTTTTATGGACTGTGGGGTCAAAGGGGTGGTAGTGAGGGCAAAAGGCTAAGAGGGGGCACGTACCAGCTATTGAGTCTGAATAGGGAAATGTGTCTTGAAGCATTTCCTCTTCCCACCCTTAAGGAGGTCTTGTTAGAGCCACCTGAAGAGGACCTCTGCCCAAGACCTCAGATAAAGAGGCCCAGCAGCGAAGGTTCCACCAGAGCTAGGAGAGCAAGTGTGTAAGAGCATGACAAGCCAATGGCTCCTGGTCCTTGGCTGCAGCTCCCTACTGAGTCTGCAATGCGTTGGCTGTGCACCAAGTCTGCAGTGGGAAGGTCAGATTCTTTCTCTTTAATGTATTTAAGGTGTACATTTTCCTTCAAATGCATATTCACCATCATTAAAGAAATATTTGATATCAAATATTGTTTACTAATGTTGGAGTTAGTGGAAGATAGGACAGAAAAGGGGTGTCCTCTCTATTGTGAATTGGGAAAATGTTAAGGGGGGTCATCCCAGAGTACCATGTACCACCTCATTTTTTCCACTAATGGTTAAAAACAAATATGCTAAGAAAAACAGAATATAATCAATAGCCATACATTTTCCTAAAACTACAGAAAGTTAAAATTTAGTGTATTCAGAGCAACCCTTCAAAGTGTGATAGGGATATGAGGTTGAGGCTCCATTATAGTAAAGTCATCATGAGCACTCCACCTGACTCTCACCCATCGTGTATATTCCTAATTCAAACAGCATTTGGGTAAAATCTTATCTTAAATAATGAGTAATCACATCTTTATACACAAGTAAGTAAAGGAGAAAAAGTATACATAATATATATGACCAATTGTAGAAAAAAGGGTTAATTAAATAAGTTCCCTACTTTTTCATCAATTTCATGTTTGCATGTAATTCATAACTCCTAAATAATCAAATCTGTGTATGTGACAGTGCAGTAAGTGGTTCTAATTCTGTTTTCATTTAGAAAGTATAGACTTCTCAAGACAGTTCATGGTCAGTCCAGTTATCACCAGATATTAGGTACTATTTCCTTAAAGCTCTTATCAACAGCTTTTTCACCTGCATATGTAAGGAAGAAAAGGTATGATATGACCATGGTTTTGTTTCTAATGACTTCCTCACTTTGATTATAGTGGAAAATCAC
>NW_025803646.1:0-1255 GCF_021613505.1 Equus quagga
TTTCCCCACCAACAGAATATTACTGCCTCTTGCATCTATAGTGTATGCCAGCTCTGGACTCTCTTGAAAATCACTACTAGGCTCTTTCTATGCCACTTCCCTCCATGCATCACTGCCTGGCCCAAAGCCTCCAATATGCCCTCACAAGTTAATTATTAGACCAATTTCAGGGTATTTTACTATTTAACCATAAATATACTTCTAAACATCTGTGCATGCTCTTCTACACGAGAATCCCTTTGACAGCATGAACAAAGATATAAAGGTAAAAATGGGTAAAGTTTACTGTGAATGTGAGAAAGTCAGCTAAAAGACAATCATTGGGTAGGAGGGAGATATACATTTTTGGACTGAAGACCAGGAAAGAACAAATAGAGTTGATATAAAAAGAAGAAAGATTTAAAGAGGTTGCTATTAGGAGATGACAGATATAGAAGTAAAGAAAGTTTGGAAATGAGTGACTAAGTAAAGAAAGAAGGGATGGAAGAAGGAAAGGAGTGAGGGAAATAAAAAGAAAGGAAGTCAGGTAGGAAAACCAATTATATGAGCAGAAACCATCTCAGCTGATGTGTAACTAGAAGAGGGAGTTTATACTTAAATGCTTCTAATGTATATGTTTAAAGGTGAGAAAACAGAATTTTCCTGATACAATAAAATGTGATTTTCCACTATAATCAAAGTGAGAAAGTCATTAGGAACAAAACCGTGGTCCTATCATACCTTTTATTCCTTACATATGCAGGTGAAAAAGCTGTTGATAAGAGTTTTGAGGAAATAGTGCCTAATATCTGGTGACAACTGGACTGACCATGAACTGTCTTGAGAAGTCTATACTTTCTAAATGAAAACAGAATTAGAACCAATTACTGTACTGTCACATACACAGATTTGATTATTTAGGAGTTATGAATTACATGCAAACATGAAATTGATGAAAAAGTAGGGAACTTATTTAATTAACCCTTTTTTCTACAATTGGTCATATATATTATGTATACTTTTTCTCCTTTACTTACTTGTGTATAAAGATGTGATTACTCATTATTTAAGATAAGATTTTACCCAAATGCTGTTTGAATTAGGAATATACACGATGGGTGAGAGTCAGGTGGAGTGCTCATGATGACTTTACTATAATGGAGCCTCAACCTCATATCCCTATCACACTTTGAAGGGTTGCTCTGAATACACTAAATTTTAACTTTCTGTAGTTTTAGGAAAATGTATGGCTATTGATTATATTCTGTTTTTCTTA
>NW_025803647.1:0-1564 GCF_021613505.1 Equus quagga
GTGATTTTCCACTATAATCAAAGTGAGGAAGTCATTAGAAACAAAACCATGGTCATATCATACCTTTTCTTCCTTACATATGCAGGTGAAAAAGCTGTTGATAAGAGCTTTAAGGAAATAGTACCTAATATCTGGTGATAACTGGACTGACCATGAACTGTCTTGAGAAGTCTATACTTTCTAAATGAAAACAGAATTAGAACCACTTACTGCACTGTCACATACACAGATTTGATTATTTAGGAGTTATGAATTACATGCAAACATGAAATTGATGAAAAAGTAGGGAACTTATTTAATTAACCCTTTTTTCTACAATTGGTCATATATATTATGTATACTTTTTCTCCTTTACTTACTTGTGTATAAAGATGTGATTACTCATTATTTAAGATAAGATTTTACCCAAATGCTGTTTGAATTAGGAATATACACGATGGGTGAGAGTCAGGTGGAGTGCTCATGATGACTTTACTATAATGGAGCCTCAACCTCATATCCCTATCACACTTTGAAGGGTTGCTCTGAATACACTAAATTTTAACTTTCTGTAGTTTTAGGAAAATGTATGGCTATTGATTATATTCTGTTTTTCTTAGCATATTTGTTTTTAACCATTAGTGGAAAAAATGAGGTGGTACATGGTACTCTGGGATGACCCCCCTTAACATTTTCCCAATTCACAATAGAGAGGACACCCCTTTTCTGTCCTATCTTCCACTAACTCCAACATTAGTAAACAATATTTGATATCAAATATTTCTTTAATGATGGTGAATATGCATTTGAAGGAAAATGTACACCTTAAATACATTAAAGAGAAAGAATCTGACCTTCCCACTGCAGACTTGGTGCACAGCCAACGCATTGCAGACTCAGTAGGGAGCTGCAGCCAAGGACCAGGAGCCATTGGCTTGTCATGCTCTTACACACTTGCTCTCCTAGCTCTGGTGGAACCTTCGCTGCTGGGCCTCTTTATCTGAGGTCTTGGGCAGAGGTCCTCTTCAGGTGGCTCTAACAAGACCTCCTTAAGGGTGGGAAGAGGAAATGCTTCAAGACACATTTCCCTATTCAGACTCAATAGCTGGTACGTGCCCCCTCTTAGCCTTTTGCCCTCACTACCACCCCTTTGACCCCACAGTCCATAAAAGAATATCAAAAGGTGAAATAATTCAGTCAATCATTAATACATTACTAATATTTTCTCACATTATTGACAGGAAAAGTTATTGCAGTTGCATTTTTATGCCTTTCATAGATAGGAATCTGTAAGTTATCTGAGTGTGTGTGGTAGAAAGAATCCTAAACTGTTCCCATGATCTATATCCCCTGGCATTGCTTCCACGATTAGGATATTCCATAAGGCAAGAGTTAAGTGATTGTGAAGATGTCATAAAGATTCCAGTTAGTTGGCTTTAAGTAATCCAGGAGAGATTGTCCTGCAATGGCTTGACTTAACCAGAGGGTAGACCTTCAAAAGAAGACTTAGGCCTTCCCTCCTTTAATTTGTTCAATGGTTCATTGCTTCTTCAATAGCATATTGTTTAGTCTCCACATCTTTGTC
>NW_025803648.1:0-7412 GCF_021613505.1 Equus quagga
GTTGGCAAGCCTTTTCCAGTGATTATTAACCCTTCCTGTGTCAGGGGTGGCTACATTTCCCTGCTTTTTGTTTTTTAAAGCAAGGAAGGCGTCATGTTGTGCTGAGGCCAGAAGGCCCATGATAACCAATGCTAGCTCTTGTTGACTTTGTTGTTTTTTCAGGGAGCACAGTAGACGTAAAACATAAACTATTAACATGGATAATATCAAAATCACACCAGCATTAACAAATATGCGTAAATTGAGGCCCGAGAACCAATTGGAGGGCTCTAGCCAGTGTAACCCATTTTCAATGTCTTGAAATATTTTTTGAGAGAACACCTTATGTACTTCTTGTAACTGCCTCTCTAACTGAGCTTGTAGCCCAGTGATGTCATTGGCCAGGGAGGTATTAAATGCCTCCGTAAATGTTTTTTATTTCTTGCCAAGATGTCAGTGAGCTATTATACAGTAGGGGGGTAACCCATTGCATGGTAAATTGCCAGTCACATTTTAGTTTCATACGCATATATAATACATTTTGCTGCTCTCCCAACCACTCTACTGCTGCCTCTGATGCCTGCAATCCTGACATTAGCCCTTTATCAATATCTACCTGTGTCTGTAATTCTTGAGTGACATTTACCAAGACGGACTCCACCTTATGGGCTGTTTGAACACTGTTAACCAAGGCAGTAGTAGCTGTAGCGGCTGATACAATGATAACCACCGCGGACACAATGAATGCGATTAGCGTAGCCAAAAACTGCTTAGGGCATAATTTTCTCATGGACTCAAGGAGGATATGTAGAGCATGCTCTTCGGACCATGTCCAACTTAGAGAAACAGGTAACCAAACATGTGCTCTTCTTTTAACACCATTAGATAGGTCACATTCAATGAGGTTACATTATAATGTGTTAAACAATCAGAATACCAATATGGGGGAGAAATATTAACCACATACATACCAGAAGATTCTTGGATAGCAGGGACACTGTTTCCCCATAATAACACATAAGGATGGGTGGTACAAATCATAACGGTATCAGAAACATTTTTGACCAATGTTAGTAAATAATTGCCAGTTTCATTCCCATACTTGCCATGGGACAATCGTCGTGATATAAAGGCAACCCGATCCTCCATATTCCTTTGTGAGGCGGCTGCACACTGTCTCATTGTAAGATAGTTGTAAAAGGGGTCCAGATAGGCTGTGTTCGCTCCATGTCATAGGTTTCTGACTTGATCTGTTGAAGGCCCAAGTATGATTGTCACTCAAAAGATGTCCATGAGGTCCCTAATCCAGCACGTTGGCCCCAAAGATGTTGCCCCGCCTTGGATATGCTGTACGGCAAGGGGACCACTGTACTGAGTAATGTTTGTAACACCAATCAGTTTTTGGGCGGCAAATTGGGATGGAAGGAATTTGTGTGACATTACTTTTGTCTTCATAAGATGTTGATATAGCAGTAATGTATGTCACATTGGCTGCCTGTTGTCCTTTCTCAGGTTGGTAATACAAATACATTTGTTCCTGAAAGGTGACACATGTTGTGCTTTTGTTTTAATAAACCATACAAAAAAGTGAATTGTTAGCGTACATCACCAGGGGTTCTTCTTCCTTTTGGTGCAGGCCTGTATGTTGTTGTCGGGGTACCCTGGTTCCTCCTGCCCAATCAGAATCATTAGAGGACAAAGGGGGTTTGGCATGCCACAAAGTAACCGGAGTAGAGAGAGGAGGATTAGGAATAAAGGCCCAATATGTGAGATTCTCATGCTCTGAAATCACCTCAACATGCATTAGAGAAGAAAAGAGGAAAAAGAAAAAAACTGATTTACTTATCTGTTTGTCCATTTTCCGGGTATTCCAGAGCAGGCCATGTGCGTTTTGATGGAATGCACTCAATGCCTTTATCTGTCAAAACACAAAGAGCTCCTCTCTTCCCACATTTAACCATAAAAGGGCCCTCCCAGATATCCATATAAGGACGTTTTAATCCACACTTTGCCAAGATATTGTGTCAAAACAGATGTGTGTAATGCGGCCTTTGTTGGGCCATATGGTTCTGAGTTTGACCCATATATCTTTCTGCAGCTGTTGTGCCATCCTCTGCTAGATTCAAAAAATTTAAAGTAAATAAGGCGAGATTGAGAATACCTTGCAGATCATCCTTATAATACTCATTTCCCCCTTTCATTTTTTGTAAAGCAGCCTTCAGCGTTCTATGACATCACTCAATAATAGCTTGTCCCGTAAAATTATAGGGGATGCCAGTTTTATGGATAATACTCCAACTTGCACAAAATTGGCAGAAAATTTGCGCTGAGAACTCGGGGCCATTATCAGTTTTAATGCATGTAGGAGACCCCACGAAAGCAAATATAGCAAGCCAATGACGAACGACTCATTTAGCGCTATTTTTTGTACGTGCCGATGCGAAAAGAAATCGAGAGTGAGTGTCAACAGAAGCGATAATATACTTGAAACGTCCAAAAGACGGAAATATTGTTGTGTCCGTTTGCCAAAGATCATTGCTGTATAGTCCACGAGGGTTAACCCCAACAGCAGCGAAGGGAGAGGTGGCTAGGGAAGATTGTTGACAGGCTGGGCAACCGGCAATTATTTGTGCAGCCTGTCGTTTTGTTAAGTGAAAGCGCAAGCGCAGGGCTGGAGCATTGCAATGATGTAAGGCGTGAAACGAACGTGCTGCTGTAAACGCAGGACAGTCAAGTCAAACATTGGCTACAACAGAATCAACAATATCATTCCCTTGAGATAAAGGACCAGGAAGAGGAGTGTGAGAGCGTATGTGTGCAATAAAGCAGGAGTGAGTTCACTGGGACAACAATTGCTTGATTTTCAGAAAATGAGTGAAAATATCTTGTGTGGTTTGATGAAAGTTTAAAACGGAGGGCAAAAGCGGGACAGCATTAGCTACATAAGCAGACTCCGTAAGAATATTCAAAGGAACAGAAGGAAATGTGCACAGCTGCCACTTCTGCAATTTGAGTAGTTGAATGTCCATGAGAGACTTTGGTCTGCCAGTCATTATTGGCAAGCCAAGCTATACCGGATTTTCCAGTTTTTCCGGAGCCATCAGTGAACACGGTTAAGGCATCAGGAATAGGTTGGGAAGAGATAACCGAGGAAATGATCAAATTGAGAAGATGTGCAAGGTAAAAAAAATGGTCTGAGGGTCAGCGCCTCGCAATTGTAAACACCGCAAACGTCCCCTTTGAATAACCTCCGCTATTCCATCAAAATATGTATAGAGTACCTTAGCTGGTGTGGGGGGCAAGTATATCCACTCCAAGCATTTTATAACCTTGCTCGCTTTTTGAAAGACGACAACAGTCGGACTCTTAGGTGTGTTTATCACATAAAGGCATAAGAGAATTTCTGGATCAAAGCGATTTAAAAATTGGGAGATCAGAGCCTTGTTTACTAGGCTTACTTCTTGTTTTGTCTCAGGGAGAAGAGTGCGCGTAGAAGAGGGGGAAGAGTCGCCATGTAGCAAGGAAAACAAGTGACTCAGAGAATGTGTGGGGATGCCAAGAAAAGGACGCATCCAACTGATATTTCCTAAAAGCTGTTGCAATGTAACTAATGTCAAAGTATTGGGCATGGAAATAGAGGGAATGCATGGCTTTACCAGGTGTCTATCAATCATTAATCCTAGAAATTTCCAGGGGGAGATAAACTGTACCTTATCTTGAGCCATAAGCAGGCCTTTGCCTTTTAGCAATTCAGTTAATTGTTGGTATGCTGTTAACGAAAAATTTTTAGTTGGCGCTGCTAATAAAATATCATCCATATAATGGTAAAGTTGTATAGTAGGGTATTTGCTTCGAAAAGTTAGTAAGACATATCCTACTAATTGTTGGCATATGGTAGGACTGTTTTTCATGCCCTGAGGCAAGACCTTCCACTGATATCTCTGGGGGACCTCTTGATTGTTATAAACTGGGACAGTGAATGTGAGCTTTTCCCTATCAGCGGCGCACAAAGGTAGAGAAAAGAAACAGTCTCTAATGTCAATAACAACAATTTGCCAATTCTCAGGTATTAAAGAAGGGTTTGGCAATCCCTTCTGTGAAGCCCCCATAGGTTGCATGACAGCATTAATTGCCCTTAAGTCCTGGAGTAATCTCCATTTTTCAGATTTCTTTTTTATCACAAATACTGGGGTGTTTGAGGGTGCAATATGGCCTAATTTTAGTTGCTCCTGTACTAGCATCTTTAAAGCGTGTAATTTTTCTTTTGGAAGGGGCCACTGATCTATCCATACAGGCGTGGCAGTTTTCCATTGAATAGGTATGGGAGGAATGTTAATAACATCAGCTGCCCCCAGGAAAAAGGCTTAACGTTTAGAGATAGTTGCCATTGAGAAAGCAAATCTCACCCCTGTTGAGGAAAATAATCCATAACCAATCTACAAATGAAAATTTGGGTGAGTTTATTCTGAGCTTAAATCTGAGCATTATAACCCGGGAGAGTCTTTCCACAAAGGAACAGAGCACTCCAAAGAAGTGGGGGTACACAGGGTGGTTATAGACCCTCAAAGAATATGTTTCACACATGATTGAAATGTCCCTTTTACAATAGTCACAAGGCTGCTCTGTCAGCACAGCCATTGATGGAAACGGCAGATAGGTCTGCTGTTTCAGTGAACCCCGCAGGCTGGCATGTCTGTTGCCTCGAGCTGGGCGGTCACGGATGAGCGCTACAGTCAGTTCCCAGCCTAAAGAAAGATGCTTAATCTTTAAGAAGATGCCAACGTTGGGAGGGGGAGGGAAGTTGCACCTTTATCTCAAAATGTCTAAGCAGATATACAATGCATGCTCAATGGCCACAGTCAGGCCCTTTTGGAAAAACAAAGTCAGGCCGAATTAGGTTTATGCCAAATGGCTTCCTCATATACTCCAATATATCCTATTGCTTGCCATTTTTATTTGTCACCCCCATAGGGAGTATGGAGTTGGAAGAACGTAGGGTGTAATTAAGGCAATTCTGTTTTCAGGTCCTCTGACTTTTAGTACTTGATCACTTCCCTCAGGCATCATAAGCCCCCCTACACCTTGTACAGATGCAGAGGTTTGCTTTTTAGGCCAATGGGGAGGCCAAGTGGGCGAGGCTATAAAGCACCGTCACCAGTGTGGCTGAAGGCACTGGCGCCCCTCTTGGCAGCGGAGCTTCCCAAACTTCGTTTTTCGGGGCACTGGGGAGTGTGCCCCGTTTCGAGTTTCCCGACACCAAGTCACGGTTGATTAGATTACCATCTACATTAATTTTAGAGCAACATTGATTCACCCAATGGAATCCCCTTCAGCACTGAGGACATGGTTTAGAAGGCAGCTTTTTAATATCGGCTGGCCCTCCTTTACCAGGGATATCTTTTGGACCGTACTTGCATTGTTTTGCACGGTGTCCAGGTTTTCCGCACTTAAAACAGGCATTATCAAAAAGCACCTTTGGGCAGCTGCGAAAACGCTGCTGCCATTACTTTGGCCACATGACTATGAGTTCCTACTTCCTGACACGCTCCAGCATATCCCCTAAGGTGTGAGTTCGCCTTTTAAGGTGAGACATAGCAGACTGGCAATCAGCATTAGCATTTTCAAAGGCTGTTTTCAACAGGATAATTTGAGCTGCTTCAGGATGAGCTATTTGCCTCTCAATTGCCTGCTGGAGACGGTCAATAAATTTTATGTATGGCTCGTTTGGCCCTTGTCTGACATTCACAAAGGAATTGGTGGCTTTGTCTGCCCCTGAAGGGGGAGTTGCCTTCCAGGCTGCTAATGCCACCTCTGAACATTGTCTATGCAATATTCCATTTGCCTCAGCCTGTGCTTGAGGCGTCGCATATTGGCCGACCCCCTGTAGCATGTCGGCACTGATTGGGAGAGGGGGGTTTAAAGATAGATTATCCATAGATCGGGATACAGATATCTCGTTATACTCAGACCTGAAAAGAGTATATTCAGCATGCAACAAAAGAGTCTTTGCGAGCAAAAGCCAATCACAGGGTAGCAGACGATAACTGGCTCCCAGTGCCTCTATCATCCCGACAGTGAAAGGTGACTGCACTCCATTCTCTCTAATGCTCTTTTTCAGCTCCTTAAACACCTCAAAAAGAAGGGATTCATGTTCTCTTCGCCCATGATTGACCATCACGGGGAAGGCACAGGAAAAAACATCAGGATCTCCACGATTTAATCCTTCCCGAAGGCAATTATGAACCACACTATACTGCCCGGAATCAACATACGGGGCGGGTGGAGCACAAGGAGGAGCATCAGGCAACACAGGAGGGTTCTTGAAGGCGAAATGCCTCTCTAAAAGAGGGGGGAATGGTAAATCATCATCGTCTGAGGACGTTTGTTCAAAATTTGTCTGAGACTTACTAACAGCCTTTTTAAAAGAGTCTCTTGGCGGCGAGCAAGGCAGAGCAGGCAGTGGTGGCGCCTCCTCAGCTTTGCCTGAAGGGCGCTCGGGTGAAAGAGGCCGAGTTTTCCTCATCCGATAGATCCCACAAAAGGAACAGTGCAGTACGTACTGTTCCCCAAGTCGTTAAGATATGTACATCCTTTAAAAGACCATGCTCAAAGCGAGACTTTAGTGCCTTGCCAGCCCTTTCCCACAACTCAATGTCCAAGGTGCCATCCTCAGGGAACCAGGGGCGATGTGTAGATATTGCAATATCCTCTGTAACTCGGCGGGAGAAACCGAGACTGAAATCGAGGCGTGAGGAGGGGACAAGTAAGGTATTAATATCAACTGAGCTATCCTCGTAAAAGTTCTATCACATAATAACTAGATAAACGGAGCATGATTTTTATTTCACCTTGATAGTCAGCATCAATTACCCCGGGAATGATGTTTAAGCCCTTCAAAGCTGAGCTAGAGCGTCCCATTAAAAGCCCAAAATATCCTGATTGTAAAGGTCCCCATACATTGGTAGGAACAAGAAAGGTTTCATCAACACAATCTATGACGACTGTCTCTGAAGCCTGAGATCCACTCCGGCACTTCCTGACGAGGCCGCCACTAAATCATTCACATAGAGTCGGCCTGCTGATTGAGAGCTCCCCAAATGTGGTTTTTCGGGGCGCTGGGGAGTGTGCCCCGTTTCGAGTTTCCCGACGCCAAGTCACAGTTGCTTAGAGATATTGCCAGCAATATCCTCTGTGACTCGGAGGGAGAAACCAAAACTGAAATCGCCTTCAGCAGCCGCTGAAGTGTCTTAAAGTATAATTTCTGCTGAATTGCCAATTGTTGGCCCATCATTCTCATGGCGGGCCGCCGAAAGGCGGTTGAAATTCCCCCATATCGTTACTCACCAATAATGCCGCCGATCTTGGATCACGTCGGGGTCACCATACGTCGGTGTCGCAATCCAATGTACACATCAGGATAGATGCGGAGAGGG
>NW_025803649.1:0-7435 GCF_021613505.1 Equus quagga
CACTCTTGGTCACTCATGCAGGTCACTGCGTCTGTGCCTGCTGCTGTCCTGGGAGGCTGGCCCTTGCCCACCCAGGTGCTGACAGGCACAGGTGCATCCACATCTATGCTTGCCCTGGTCAGGCCAGGGGGAGGAAAGGCACCCGTGTTCTACCCCAGGCCTCACTGACACTAGATGCCCAGGGGGCCTATGGCCGGCTGCAGATCTGGCCTGGGGAGATTCGCCTGTCCTCTTCTGGGGCTCCAGGCCTGACAACCTTCTGGATTCTGAGAGCTTGTCTCTCCTGTGTCTAGCCTGCCAAGGTTTACAAATGTGCTGTCTTCTCTCCTGCTCACAACCCAGAGAGGCTGGGGGGGTGCGGGGGGCTGTGTCATTCTTACTCTCATTCAGTGGATGTCAAAACAGAGGTCCTGCTGAGGGTACAGCAGGAAGTGTCCCACAGAAGGCTAGGCGCGCCTTGTCTCTAGAGGCCTCGTGACAAGTGACCTTGAGCCACAGAGCCCCAAAGTGCTCTCACCACAGAAACGCCAGCGATAGCGACATTGTGGCTCAGGTTTAGGGGTGTTGGGCCACGGTCAGGATCTGGAGGGCGCCCCCTCTCACTGTCGCCCAGGACTTTGACCACCACAACAGGTGGGTGAATAACTGTGTCGGGCACCGCAATTACCGGCTTTACCTGCTGCTGGTCCTGTCCCTGTGTCTATACACTCTCGCCGTGCTGGTCGCCTGTGTGATGGTCCTGGTGCGCACGACCCACCTGCCCTACGGTCTGGACAAGATCATCACGTATCCACCAGGCTGTGGGGCCCACTTTGGGGGCCCACTGTGGGAGCGATGAGGAGGGCTGGGAGAGCCCAGGTGCGGGGGCAGGGGGCAAGATTCAAGGCCCGGCTCCTTAGCTCCAGGGCAGCATCGTGGTGGCTGTACCCGCCGCCGGCTTCCTGGTGCCTCTCTTCGTGCTGCTGCTCATCAAGGCCTGGTCGGTTAGCAAGGCTGAGCGCTCCCACGAGGGCAAGGTATGTGGGCCCGGGGGAGCCACGACACCGGGCTGTGGGCGGTCCCCTTGTCCCTCCTGGACCTCCTCACCTTCCACTCTTCCTCCACCGCCCTGGTCCTCATGGCCTGCCCTCCCTCGAAGGTGCCTCCTTAGCCCTTCAGACCCTGATTCAGCTCCTGTGGTGCCTCCACTGGGGCTCAGTGTCACTCTCCTGACTGGGTGCCCTGCGTCCAGGGCCTCCTGTGTGCCAGGTCGCGCATGCAGTATTTTGAGCGCTGTGCACAGTGGTGAGTAAGGCTCCGTCCTGTGCTGGTGGTGATGAGGAGCCTGAAGTCAGAATAACTCCCGCCAGAGGCTGGTGAACACTGAGAGAGGGGCCTGACCGCTCTGTGCAGCACAGACTCAGAGAGGGAACGGAGAGTTCAGAGAGGACCGCGGTGGAGAGGTTTTGGGTGGGCGAGGGCAGAGGGGAGGGCATTGCAGGTGAGGGGCACAGCTTGCCAAAAGGCAGGGATGCCCGAAAGTGTGCGGACTGTTGACGAGATGGTGACGAGACAGTTGTAAAGGGAGCAGAAAGTGGATGGGAAATGAAGTGGCCTCCTTGGCACTGGCCGGACGGAAAAGGCTCGGAATGTCAGGTGGAGAAATTGAGTCTTGGGACCAGGAACCTGGGAGCCACGGCAGGACTCCTTTTTTTTTTTTGACATACGGTAAAATTCACCTTTTTTAAGCACCCGATTCTATGAGTGTGGGCAAGCACAGACACTGCTGTAACCACGACCATAATTCAAATTCAGAACAGTTCCGTCAGCCCCCAAATTCTCTGACGGTCTTTTGCAGTCAATATGTCCCCATACCTGCTGCCCCTGGCAACCACTGAGTTGTACTATCCCCATAGTGTTTCTCTTTCCCGAACCTCCTGTAAATGGAATTCACAGACTTTTGAGTCTGCTGTGTTTCACGTAGCAAAATTTATTCAAGATTCATCCGTGGTGTTGCCTATATGAGGAGGTTCTTCCTTTTCTTGCTCTGTACTATTCCATCCTATGGATATACCTATGCATGCCTTGTTGATCCATTTGCCAATTGAAGGATCTTTTGGTGGTTTCCAGTTTTTGGTGATCATGAAATGTGGTTATAAACATTCGTGTCCAGGCCCCTGGACATGTTTCCATTTCTTTGTTGATACATCCTTAAAGGTGGCCTTGCTGGGTTGTATGGTACCGGAATGTTTCCCTTTGTAAGCCACTGCCCAATTGTCTTCCAAAATGCCTGTACCATTTGGCATTCCCACAAGCAACGTATGAGAATTCCAGTCGTTTCTCCATTTTCACTGTCGTTTGGCGTCGTCAGGTCTTCCGTGTTTTGTTTCCTTACTTTCGTCTAACGAACGTGTGGTGGTATCTCGTTGTGGTTGTGTTTACATGTTCCTAATGACTGATGATGCTGAGCATCTTCTCGTGTTCTTGGTTGCCGACCGTCTATCTGTGATTTGTGTCTGTTCCAATCTTTTGCCCATTCAGAAAAATTGTGTTGTTTTCTTCTTATTGAGTTTTAAGAGTTCTGTCTGTATCCTGGAGTCAGATATGTGTTTTGCAAATATTTTTTCACAGACTGTGGCTTGTCATGTCATTTTCTTTACAGCGTCTTTCAAAGATCAGAAGTTTTCGACTTGGTGAAGTGCCATATCAGCTTTTCTTTTAAGGATGGTGTCTTTGGTGTTGTAATTAAACAATCGTTGCCTAAGCAGACATCCCCAAGATATTCTCATATGTTTTCTTCAAGAAGTTTTATAGTTGTAGATTTCCTGGTAGGCCTCTGAATCATTTCAGCTTAAATTTTGTATCTGATGCAAGATATGAGTTGAGATTTATTTTTTTTGCGTATGGGTTGTGCCACCACCGTTTGTTGAAAAGACCATCCTTTTCCCATGGAGTTGCCTTTGCACATTTGTCCAAAACCAATTGGCTCTACAGGTTTGGGTGTCTTTCTGAACCCTCTCTTCTTTGGCCGATGCCACACTGGCTTCTTAGTAACTTTCTCTTAAGTCTCGAAGTCACTCAATATGAGGCCTCCAACTTTTTCCTTCTTTTTCAAAGTGCCTTTGGCTGTCCTAGTTCCTTTGATTGTCTTTATAATTTTTAGAATCAACTTGTGAATTTCTATAAAAATGTTTGCTGAGGTTTTCATTTGGATTGCGTGGAACCCATAGACCAATTTGGAAATTGAACCTTTTCACAACATTGAGTTTTGAATCCATGAACGCGGGATTCCTCTCCATTCATTTAGGTCATCCCTGATTTCTTTCATGAGTGTTTTTGCAGTTTTTAGTATAGACCTTGCATACATTGTGTTGGTTTTTTTCTGAGTACTTCACGGGTTTTTGTGTTACTCTAAAGTTTTTCAAATTTCTTTTCCATTTGTTTATTATTATAAGAAATCACAATGGAATTTTCTCTATCGGACTGGTATCCTGCAGTCTTGCTAGAGTCTCTTATGAGCTCTCCAAGCTTTTTTGTTGATCCCACGTAGAAAAACATGTCATCTGTGGGTTAGAGCAGTTTCATTTCTTCCTTTCTGATAAGCATGTCTTTATTTTTTCCTTTTCTGACTACAATGTCTTGGACCTCTGGTCCTGTGTTGAGTTGGAGGGGTCAAAGTGAACATCCTTGCCGTGGGTTTCCTTTGGCAGGACTATGGCCTGACTCCATGCGGTTTTAGAAAGACTGTAGTGGGCCACGTTGGTGAGGGGGGGCCTGGTGACATTGAGACAGCTGAAAGGACGGAGGAATCCTCTCTGCCCACCACCTCTCATCCTTCCAGTCACCACTCCATCACTCCATCCACCCATATTTGTTTGCCAGCTCACCTGTGCCTCGTCTGCTCAGCCCTGACTCACCAGCCCCCTGTGGTCTGCCTGTCTTCCCTCTCCACATTCAGTCCATCATTTCAGCCTCTCTTGGGCAGCACTGTCCTTTCGCACATCCTGTGCTTCTTCAGTCCTAGGTCAGGCCAGAGGCCTGCCCTCCCTCCACTGCTCAGAATGGGGGTCTCCCATCCAGGCTCTCCAGCCTTAAGAAACGGAAATGTGGTCTTCTCTTGACATTCACCAGGCACTCTTCCCCATCACCTGCAGAACCCACTCAGGTGTTCTTCACACACCTCAACTTCATTTCCTTCCTACCTGCCTCCCCTGACCACCACTTCTGCTGGGCCGCTTGCTTAGTGGTTGATATAGCAAGGGCTCTGGAGCCAGTCCACATAAATTGAAATCACGGCTGCACAGCATAGCAGCAGGAAGAGTTTGGGCATGTGACTTATTCACCTGGTGCCTCAGTTTCCCCATCTGTAAAATGAGGTTGCGTGGGTTACTTTAGGTAAGACACGTAGCACAGCGGCTGATATAAGTAAGTGTCCTATATGTCGTCGTTATTGTTACAGTTCCTTCCCCTCATCGTTTCCGCATATTCACGTCTCTCTCATCTTCAAAACAAAGCAAACCTCCAATCACACACCGTCCTCCTCTGCACATGTCCTCCTCTCCCCTCAGCTCAGCCGTAGTTCCTGAGAGGGTTGTCTGTGCTCCTGAGTGCCATTCTGCACCTTGCTCAGCCCACTTCAGCCTCTGTCCTCACTGTCACGCTGATTCTGCTCCCTCCAGGTGGCCAAAGCCGGTGTGCGGTCCTCAGATGGATGTTTCTGGGCTGCACTCAGCCCCACCTGAGGCTGAGGGCGCCTGCCGTGGCCGTCCCCGGCCCCTCAGGCCCGGCTCCCCCTGCTTTCCTGGCTGCTGCTCCTCTGCCTGCACCCTGGAGTCTTGGCCTGGTTTGCCTGCTCTTCGCTCTCATCCCCTCTCTCTGCTGCTCTCCCTCCCCAGCTGCCCTCCCCACCCTGCAGGTCACAGTTGGCTCTATTGTTTGTGGGGTGTCCTCAGTCCCCACTGATGTGCCTGGAAGGTTGTTGAGGCCCCAAATATTCATGAGCTAACGAGCGAAACTGCAGACAAAGGAATGCATAAGGCTCTGGGATAGAAGGGGAGAGAGAGAGAGAGAGAGAGAGAGAGAAGCCTGGAGCTGTAAACCCTGGGGAAGAAGGCGACAGAGCAGAGGCCGCAGGGAGGTGGCAGGAGATGGGCAACGAGATGCCCACGTTGGTTTTGGTCCTGCGGACCGTGAGGACATTTGAGACTCACAGTTGGGGCAGGAGACCCAGGTGTGGAGCCAGTGAGAGAGGACAGGGTGGGAGCTCGGAGCTGTTGGTTCCACTCACGGCCGATTGGTCCCCTGTGGGAAGGGGAAGGAGCGCTAGCTCTTAGTCAGTCCTCGTGAATCCATCCAACAGTTATCACTCCTTTAAGCACCGAGCAAGCAACGTTCTCCTCTGCTGCATAGACATCTCAGACGTCAAAATGGATTTCTCTACATTTGAAATTCGGATAGTAAATTTCCCCTAACTCTGTTCACCATTTAGTGTCCCTTAAATGCTTTCAACACCTTCAAGAAGGCAGGACTCAATCTCTCACAGTGGTTAGTGTTGCTATATGGCAACCATGGGAACTTCTGGAGCCCTCTTGACTTTTCCTGCCCCAGGGCTCAGCTGTCCTGCATGGAGTCCTGGCTCCTTTTGGAGGAGAATAGTTCTGAAGATCAACACCTTTGTGACAGGGGCAGGGCTCAAGGCGAGCTGGCGGTGAGCAGAGGTGCTCCTGGCCACTTATGGTTGTGACAGACATTTTGTAGCCGGGGCTCTTGTATTCGGGGTGAGACTGGGCCTGCCCTGCGGAGGAGGTCGGAGCTAGGCCGATGGGTGGAGGGCAGGGAGGAGCAGGGCCTGGTCAGCAGTGTCCAGGCAAGCACTTGACCTTTGGGCCTCACCTTTCCTGCACTGGGTGCTCAGGACGTGGCGCCCAGATGTCCAGGGCCATGTGAGTGTGGTTAGGGAAGTAGGATTGGGCCCCAACCAACTGCCCTTCCAGAGAGTGAAATTCAGTGAAGGCACAAGTGTAGAAAAACTGAGAGCTGGGACAGCAGAGAAGGGGCAGCGGGGGGTGGACGTGTCTTTGGAGCAGTTTCGTAGCAAACGGTCGATGTGTGAGGGTGTTTGGAAAGAGGCGGCAGGAGGATGTGTGTGGCCAAAGGAGGCAGAGAGGGGAGGATGCTGCCAAGGGGGTGCCGGGTGAGGGGAGGATCCCTGAGACAGCAGGAGACGGGGTGCAGGGCCAGGGGTGGCCTGGAGAGAGCTACTCGGAGGTGGGTTGGGGGAAGCCTTGGCTGACACTCGCGGCTTCTGTCCCTTGGGATCTTGCTGCAGCCCTGGGCTGAGCTGACGGGCTCAGGGTGGGGAGTGGTGTTGGCCGTCCCAGTCCTGCTGGATCTGAGCTCTTCTTCCTCCCCTTGCCCCCTCCAGTACCAATACCTGCATCTAAAGAACCCTTTCGACCTTGGCTGTGCCAGAAACTGGTGTTTCACAATTTTTGCGCCACAAGGACCCAAGTGAGTTGGCACAGCAGAGGCCCAAGTGGTGACCCTGGGGCTGGTGGGGTGAAGCTGGGCTTCTCATCCAAGAAATGGGGCAGAGGGCCCGGCAGCCTGGATGCGACGGGCCCCAGCTCCCTGCATGGACGAGCTGGTGCTTTGTGCTCCCCAAGCTGAGGGGGACCAGGCCTGGAGGGTTGCGACCCCTTCCATCTGGCTTGTGCTCCCCAGGTACATGGCCGAAGCCGTTGGGCTACAGAGCGCGGTGGGGCCTGACTGGGTGCCCATGCAGACCCTGCACTGCTCGAGAGGCCCCTCGGGGCCCAGTCCTCCAGCCGTCCTCAGGCCAGGGGCTCACCCCCACATCCAAACTCGGGGTCTCTACACACCGGGACGGGCTCCCCCAGGGCGTCGACATCCTGCAGATCTCCAGGAGGTGAGGTGTCTGTGTGTTTGTGTGCGCGTGTGTGCGTGTGTGTGTGTGTGCGCATGTACAAGTGCAGCTGCCTGTGCCTGTGGTGTTGGGAATGGGCATCTCCAGATTGTGCGGATGTGGGGGGAAGCTCCCGCATGGTGCAGTGGCCCTGAAGCTGGAGCACTGAGAGCTCGAGGGAGGGGGCTTGTAGTCCCCAGGAGCGCTGGAAGTAGAGTCACAGGCCTCCAGAATCATCCAGGGGATCCTGGAGACACAAAGGGAAAAGACCACACCACAACCTTGCTGGTTGGCCTTGTTCCAGTCACTTCCCCTTTCTGGGCCTCAGTGTCCAGATTAGGACTGAAGGTTGTCCAGTGGTTTCTAATTCGGGGGGACCGATTCCTTTCTTTAAAGGCAACTTTTAATCTGGAGCTGAGTGTATGAACCATGTGGAAGTGGACCATCAGGAATGAAGTGGGGGTAGGTAATTCACAAGCCCCCGCCCAAGGGCCCCTGCAGTGGCATTCTGTGGTGCCAGCCCACACCCAT
>NW_025803649.1:7445-9002 GCF_021613505.1 Equus quagga
TGTGACCCTGCTCATGGGAAATAACGGCACCTTCCTGGAAGGTAGTCAGTGGATGAAATGAGGTGGTTCATGCAAAGATGAGGCACACAGTAGGGACACACTGAAAGCAGCCAGTATGATGATGATCCTTTTCTCCATCACACAGCTAACAGACCACCCAGTGTTCCTCCAAGGGCCACCTTCTCAGAATTCCAGGGCCCCAGGTCACCGACTCAGAATCTCCAGGTGGGGGAGGGCGGGAATCGGAATCCGAGTTTTCGTTAGGTGCTCGTGTGATCCTGCCACCCTGGAGTTTCAGAACTGCCTCCTCAGGAGAGGAGGACGGGCACCACCACACTGCTTCCTGGCACCCTGTACCCAGGGGAAATCGGGAACGGAGGAGGGTAAGAAGGAACGATGTCGCCAGAGGGCCAGATCAACAGCCCAGGGCCCGTGGAGGTGTGTGTGCTGTGTGTGCATGCCCGTGCTTGTGTGTTGAGGCAGGAGCTCATCCTTGGGGAGCGTCAGCCCCACCTGGGGAGGTGTGTGACCTCTGTGCGGGATGTGGCTCCAGGTCTCTACACAATGAGTCCCCGTACAGGCTGCCCCTCCCTCCTCTCCCAACCTGACCGAGACGGACTTGGTCCCCTCTGTGTCTGGCCCAGCCTCACCCATGCCTCTTGTTCTGGCTCTCTGGGCTCAACCCCAGGGACGCCAGCTCTCCCTTGTCCCCTTTGCTTTGGAGTCAGGGTCTCCCAGGTCTGAAGCTCCCTTGGGGTGCAAGCATTTTCTCAGCTCTCATCCTGCTGACCTCAGGGTTGACCTTGGGTTCTGGGGGGGGCTGTAGGATATTCCTGACATACAGAAAGGCAGCCCAATCGTGGCCTCTTTAAATGGCTTCTGTTGCCATATTGAAACTTCTGGGGGCCTGCATTTCTGAGCAATGCTGAAGTAGCCTCATCTGTCTGGGAAGCCCGAGGTCCATGGGCGCATGAGAGAGAGGGAGGACATGAGACCTTTTGAGCCCCCGACCCCAGGTGTATGAGTGGTGCCCAAATCTGTGTGGGCCTCCTGTGTGTGTGTTCCGAGGCACAGCGCAGCCCAGGCTGCCCACCACTGAGAAGAGGTGCTCAGGCCCACTCCCAAAAGGTGTCCTGGGGGTGTCTGTGCCTGAGCTCCATGGGAAGAGGATCCAGGACCCTGGGACAGGGCCGGGAGGTTGATGTTCATGAAAGGGCTGGCTGTAGGAGTCTCAGCTGCTGGAGGCCATGCTCTGCAGGAGGCTGAGAAGCCCAGGGTCCCCCAGGGTCTGGGACCCCTAGTCCCGCCCTGCCCTGCTGCCCGTCCCTCCACTGCCCTGCCTGGTTCAGAGCCGGGTGCCTGGTCATCAGGATGGCATCGACTGCTTCCCTGCCTCCTGCTATAAGGGGGACTCACTAGCCTCAGGCCAGGCCTTCCAAGTCCTCAGCCACGTGTGTCGTGTCCCGTAACAGCCTGGGTCTCAGTTTCCCCACCGGGCAAGGACGTAACTTTCCTCTGACGCTGATAGGTGGCCATGACCCCTCCTGCTCTGGGATG
>NW_025803650.1:0-3579 GCF_021613505.1 Equus quagga
TTGCTATAAATATACATAATAATAAAAAGCAATGGGATTTAAAGCAATGATTTCAAGCTACCATGGGTCTGAACAAGTTGAGGAAATGCTGTGTGCACCTTAGGGAGCTCAGGACAGGGTGCAGAAGAGATGATCACCAATGGGGTTTGTCCTCATCACCTGGGTCCATGGGCCCCTGCTACCTACTTGGCTTTCTCTATCCTTCACTCCTCATCCTGCCGAGCTCTCTGGGTATTGTCCCCAGGTCTCGCAGGGGAGAAGATGATGAACTTTCTCTCTTAAAATCCTCACCTCCCTGGAGATCCTGGGCGATCAGTCATGAGAGTCAGCTTGGATTTCCCACACTGAAGTTCATAATGTAAGCCCATGCTAACAGGTAGCAGGGTGACAGATAAGTGACATGTTCACCACTGTTTCAGGTGTGAAGATGTCTGTTTAATCGGGGATGATTTTGAGACCATACAATCTCATCACACAAGTGGAATTCCCAGGGCAGAGGAAGATGTATTTTATTACCATTTTATCATGATGATATCATTCAGTTCAAGTATAGACTCTTTTCCTTTGGAATTTCTTCTCAAATTTATATTTTATTTATAAAGTTACTTCTCAATTTTCAAACATACGGGAATTTCTAGTTAGCTTTCTGTCAGTGACTTCTAGCAGAATTACATCACCAGAAATGTGGTGTGTGTGATTTCATTCCTCTGAAATATATTAAAATTTGCTTTATGGCCCAAATAAGTAGGGTTAATTTAGTAAATGTATCATATCTTCCTAAATTAATGTGCCCTCAACAGTTGTTATATTGGTGTAGATATATGGATATATCTGTATGATTAAGATGGTTTGCTGTTAAGGTCTTCTGCATCTTATGAATGTTGTGTCTGCTTATTGTACGAGTTGCTGAGAGAGGGATGTGAAACCTCCTACTCTACTTGTGTATTTGATTCTTCTTTCACTTTTGTCATCCTTTGCTTTGTATGCTTTTCAGCCAATGGCCTTGGGAAACCTTGGGAGGTCAGAAAGGAAGGAGGGGTGCCCAGAAGTGGGGCACAGGGGACCTGGGTTGGGAAGGACTAGAAACCAGAAGGTCTGTGAAGGTTCCAAAGAGGACCTGTTACTGGGATGGCTCCTGGGGAGGCACCGGTTGGGGGAGGGGCATTCTAAACGTGAGGTCACACGGTGTCCACTGTGATGAACCAGGGGTGAAGGCCGGTGATTGGTCAAAAGGGAGTATAAAGCATCGGGGTTGCTAAGGCAGCAGTCAAACAGGAGAAGGCTCGGAGGAGGACGAAGCTCTCGTCCCCTCCAACTGCTCCTGAGAGTTCACTTCACCTGCTCCTTGTGTCCTGCTGACTTACTGACCTAGTGACCTGTCTGAACCCTCCTCCCCCCCCCCCCAGAACCTGATCTGACCAAGTACTTTCCCTGAGCCCTTCTTCTTCCCCTCCCAGGTACCCAACACCCCCTTTCCTGCCACATCCCCTACTCAATCCTATGCCCATTCCTACCCATTCCCCAACCCTTTCCTACCCGACTCTCTGACGACCTTCCTGGCAACCTCAGGACCCCTGAGAGGACCAGGACATGGAGGTACACAGGTTCATCTTCTGGATCCTCCTGCTTGGGTCTCCTGGTTATCCAAACAAGGATGTGAGTAAACCTGGGAATCAGTGGTTTCTTCTATTTGTACTTAAGTGACAACTTTATCATATGGTCTTTGATGGAAACTCAGTTTTTCCCAAAGACTGAGGACCTCAGGGCAGGTTTCTTGACCAACCCGAATGGGTTCTGGCCACAGCAGTCCACATCAAGTTCTGGGTTCTGTCAGCACTGCTTGGACCAAACAGAGCAGGGATGACAATATGGAAACCTGAAAATAGTAACTTTATATAATCAAGAAGGAAGGATTTGTGAATATAATGAAAGCCATTGAGTTGTATGTCTTCAATGGGAGAATTGTCTGATATGTGAATTATATCTCAAAGAAGTCATTTTTAAAAACATAAGAAACTTTTATTTAAGAGGAGTCCTGGGAGTTAGATGGACTCCTGGAAGCCTTGTCAGATCCTTCTTCAAACTATGCAAGTGTAGGGTCCATCTCATGTGTAGCTTGTTTTCCTTTAAGTACATGATTCACATATGTGAAGGCTGGCAGCCTTGGGAACAGTGGTATCTAAGCATTGGTGTTGGTACTAGTTCATTAAACAGTGGAATGTCATTTGTGCTCTGTGCTTTCTGGCTTGTTGGCTTTTATCAACTTCTGAATCATCCCTTCCTTTCTGCTCTTGGAAAGTGTACCCAGGGACTCTATGTCCAACCAGGTTGATGGGGACCCTCAGAAGTCCCTCAGATAATAAGTGGCTGCATCCTGCTGGTATGTTTATAATGGGGAAATCATTAGGAGTGACCTGACCAGGACGTGAATGAGTTGTTGTGTTTTCTTTAGTAAAGTGTTCATGTCCAAGAGTGTTGATTTATGCAAAGCAAGAAGGATCCTTAATGTCCTTAGGATTGTCTAAATATAAAGAAATTCCAGATTCCCACTGTGAAGATTTTCATTCTCTTGTTGAAAGACACCTCTACCCCCAGGAGAGAGAAGGACTGAGAATACCCCATAGAGATAAGTAGATTTGTTTTGATTGGCATGCACCAGATTCTTAGGGATCTGGAAAGGTCCAGTGGTCAGGAACAACACTTGCATCGAAGCAGAATCATCCAAATGAATACCTCCAATCAAAGAAGAATCTATTCTGTTTCCTTTGAGTCTACAGAGGAGGAAATTCCTTGATAGTCTACACTGGAATTTTCCCCCCTCTACTTAGGCTGCATTCTAGTTGATGAGTTAAGCTCTCTTTCCCTACCTCATCTTTGAGCACCCAGATAGACTCACCTGTCTTGCATTTCCCACATCCACCCTTACTCACAGCCATTGACTGCCAGAGCCTCAGCTTTTTGGTTCCATTGGATCTCATCTAGGTAGGAGGCAACTACTGATATCAGACAGTTGCCAGATATAACGAGAGTGCCCACGACTGGGGGTGTTTAACCAGGTAGTGACCAGATGGTCTTTGTCTTTTTTGTGCGTTTGATCCATGTGTTTATCCATTGTGCTGAGAGCTACTGCTGTCTCTCTGACAGTGGTGATTCAAAGACAGTGTCTGTTTCCCATGAGCACACATTTTACTGACCCCAGCAGTGAGGGCTGAAGATGAAAATCTTAGATTTCAGAGGCTACTTTCTAGAGAAGTTTTACTTGCACTAAACTGAAGTTCGGTGGTGGATTAGTATGAATTGCATTGTGAGTTAATTTTCTTCTAAAATACTTATAAATGGGATTTTTAGTAACACGATATGCTTGCCTTTTGTTTTGGTGAACATAATTTCTAGAAATTTTTTATCTTTTTACACACTAATTTTCATGGTTGCTATGTATTGATTTAGGTTCAAATCTATGAAATATGAATGTGAATACTTTTTATTGGCTATTTGGAATTGTGTTTTTAACTAACCTCAATTCTCATATTTGTAACCATAATACAAGATCACTCTATTAGGCAAATCTCTGTGTACTTC
>NW_025803651.1:0-10521 GCF_021613505.1 Equus quagga
TGGAATCGCTGGGTCCTATGGTAGGTTTAGCACATCCATACCACGGAATACTGCTCAGTAATAAAAAGCCATGGACCACCAGTACACACGACATGGACGAATCCAACAGACACCTTGAGTGAAAGACGGCACATACTGCATGACGCCATTTACATAAAATTCACGAAAAAGCAAACTAATTTACAACGACAGAAAGCAGATCAGCGGGTGAGGGAGCAAGGGACCGGGAGGCACAAGAGGGAGGGTTACAGAGGGGTACGAGGAAGCTCCCTGGGGCGGTGGAGATGTTAATTTTTATAGCACTGATAGTTTCACAGCTCTACTCACATGTCATAACTTGAATTGTACATTTTAAATGTGCAGTTTATAGTATGTCGATTATACCTTAATAAAGCTGTAAAAAAAAGCTGGTTGAACAAACAGCAGGCCCTCAGTCAATGCACACGGGATGGATGCAGAGAAGGGTTCAGTGTTGGCTTAAGGAATACAAAGCAGATGCTCAATAAATATTGGTAGAATTAATGTGCAGAATAAATTACTGAATAAATATTAGGTGTTCAACAATTTTATAATGAGTGACTGACAAGTATTTATGGCACGCTCATCACCTGCCAGGCACTGTCCTAGGCTCTGGGAACAGATTAGGGACTAGAACAAAGATCCCTGCGCTCATGGAGCTGGACTTCGGGGAGGACGGCAGTCAATGAGGTGAGTGAGAGGCACGCACGTGGCGCGCTGCACGGGCGCTAAGGAGGGTGCAGGTGAGACGGAGACGGGAACGCCAGGGGAGGGGGCTGACGCGTCTGAGCGGGGCCACCACCTTGAAAGGATGACGCTTGAGACAAGACATAAAGTAAATGAGCGGACCAGGAGGCAGACGTCCAGGAGAACAAAAAGTGACTGTTCCAGAACTGCAGAAGGAGCGGGAGCCGAACGAAGCGTCCGCGGGCGGGAGAAGCCACCAGCCCGAGGGCGTCAGCGCGACCCCAGGCCCGCCCGCCCTCGCGGCGCCCACCGGCAGGCGTCCTGCGCGCCCCGCTGCGTCTTCCGCCGTCGGCCCGTGCGTGGGCACGCGCAGAAACCGCTAGGCGGCGTCGGTTTCCATTGCCACGCGCGGACGCTGGCGAGGGCCGCCGCGGCCGGGGACCCGCGCGTGCGCAGAGCCGAGGCCGGCTGCCCGCAGGGCGGGGCGGAGCGGGGCGGGGCGCGCGGGGCGGGGCGGGGCCTGAGGTGATTCCCGAGCCGCGGCGGCGGCGGTCGGGCAGTGCCGGGAAACCGAAAGTGGGCGGCGGCCGCGGTGGCGGCCCTGGCGGGGACGGCGGTAGGAGCTGGGCCCGGAGGCGCGGGGACGGGCCGGGGGCCCCCGGAGCGAGGTGAGCGCAGGGTCCCCGCCGCGGGCGCGACAGGTGCGGCCGGCGTGGGACTAGGCTCGGCGGGCAGGCCGGCGGGACTCGAGCGGCCGGGGCCTCTGCCCTGCGGCCGCGGCCGGGCTCCCGGCCGGCTCGGGGCCTGGGTTCCAGAGGTCTGTGCTTTCGCCGCTGCGGGGCCATCCGCCGGGCGTCCCCAGAGCCAGACAGACGCGCGGCCGCCGGGAGCTCCGCGAGGGCCGTGCGGCGGCGGCGCTGACCGGGAAGTGGTTCCGGGACCGGCGCGCCGCCTTGCCCGAGCCCGGCTCCTGGAGCTCGCGCGCTGCGCGGTGCGCTCTTTGCGGTCCGTGCGGCGCGGCCTCTCGTTACGGGCGGCCCGCAGGCGCTCGAGTCCTCGGGCGCAGGTCCAGCCCTTCCTCCCAGACCGCTGGGCGGCCGGAGAGCGCCAGGCCGGGGCGAAACGTGAATCCGCGAGTGAACCGTCTCTTGGCTTTCGCCGGGATCCCCCCGACAGGTCAGGGTCTCAGCCGCAACCTGATGGGAGGGGCTTGAAGCCCGCCCCGCGTTTCTGCTCCGACCCACTTGAGGGGTGTCAACATTTCCTTTAGTAACGGAGGACCCCCCTCCCAAGTAGTTTCAGAGCGCAGGAGAGGGAAGCGCCTGTGTTGGAAAAAGTCCTGCCCCAAAAGGATTCTGATAACAGCCCTGCAAAACAAAAAAACCAACCGCCGACCTGAGCCTCTCTCACCCCTCCATGTGCGGGTGTGAAAATTGCAGAAAGGTGTTCTGCTTAGTATGCAACAACTTAGTGACAGAAGTGAAACTTCGACCCAAGTCCCCAGCTCATCGTGGGCCGCCTCCACCTGTAGTGTTGCCTTCGGCAAATGGTGTGGGCTTTGCAGACCTGAGTTGGAATCTGAGCTTCTCCTCTTACTAATAGCGTGATCTTGAACGAGTTACGTAGTACTTTCTTTGAGTCTGGTTTTCTCTGTATCAAATGGAAATATTTCACTTACTCTGCAAGGCTTTTGTGAAATAACTGCTCTAAATCCTTTGGCTTATAATAAGAGTGAGGAAATGTTAACTCTCTTCCTTCCACCAAACTTCCCATATTTCACATAATTGGATTTCAGTTTCTTGGAGGGACACATCTTTAAGTTCTCTATATAATATAAATTGGCTCATGGTGGAAATTGTCACAGTGCCAGCCAACTGACCTTCATTGAGCATCAGCTGCATGCAAAGTACTGTGCTGGGTGCAGGGACTTGCTCCTGGGGCCAGCTGGTTTGGAACCCACATCTCCTTGCCCCAGTCCAGGGCCCTTTGCTGGCGCACAGCCTCCCTCTTTGTGGGTTAAACAGTGAGACTGTGAGGCAGCAGCGGGCGGAACCTTATGATTTCCGTCCCTGTAGAGTTGGAAATGAAATGTAATCCCTGCTAATGCCCTTTTGAGTATTGGCCAAGTGAACTGTTGTATTTTGTACTAAGAGATTTAAACTCCTTAAAGGACCTCTCTTTACGTTGTCTGTGCAGTGTAATCTAGTTGGAGACTTAATATGAATGTAAAGGAAAAATACTTGATAATCCGAGTCTAAGTGCCTCCTCTGTTGGATCGAGTGCTGTCTCCAGGAGCTGGGAGGACACAGAGTGAGTGCTGTGCATCTGGGCACTTCCAGCGTCAGCAGACAAACACAGGAAGGACAGAAGTTGCTTGCTCCTTTGAGTGAAATCTAATTTCATATTTATGTGAATTGATTTTACTTTCTCCAAGCAAAACCTACTTTCTCCTCCTCCTGTTCCCACAATTGTGCTTTTGAAAGCTGCTTTCTTTTCATTATTTCTCCAGTGAGCCAAATGGTTGTTTTTTGTTAATTCGGTCTTTCAAACAAACTATTTAAAAGTAATTTATGTTGCCATTTTTAGCTGAAGGTGTACGTATGTGCCAGTTAGAGCTTCTGATCAGCACAAAATACCTAGTGTGACCCCAAAGCAAACTCAGTATTTTAGCTGTGCAGCTTTGTCCGGAGGAAGCAGAACCATGGTTTCCATTAGATCTTTGGACCCCATTTCAGAACTTGATGGACTCCAAGGAAAGCTGAGAAACACACATCTTGTCCACCCTCCTTATCTTCCATGTGAAAAAAGAAACTGAAGTGACTTGCTCAAAAGGTCATAGCTAATTAGTAGCAGAGCTAGAATTAAGACCTGGACTCCTAAGCCGCTTTTATCATCTGAGTCTTTTCTCTAGTATGTGGATTTACGGAAAGCCCTTACTTATACATTCATAGTACGTAGTTAGTAATGCACACATAATTTGGAGTTTGAAATTAAGTAAAAAGAAAACTCCCTAAATGGGGGGCTTTGGGAGAAAAAGGAAAAAATAAAATCTTTAAAAAAAAAAAAAAGAAAAGAAAACTCCCTAAAGAAATCCTAAGGAAGTATATTACCACCTGAGGGCATTGATTATGGTCTTTCCTTTGAAAAATAATTGGTGAAGGAGTAATTCAGGTGGAAACAGGTAGACTTTAATTGGAAAGAAAAGATAGCATGTTAAAGTGTTGCAGGATGAGAAATGGACTGGAAGGGTCTTGAGAAAAACCTTCCTTCTCTTAGGCTCAGTTTATTGATTTGTAAGATGGAGGGTTTGAGATAGACTAGCTGATGTCTAAAATCTTTTCAGTGCAGACATTCTGCACTTTAGGGGCTTGACTTGTTGCTAAAATAGTGTCCTCAAGGAGATGGGCCGCCAGTTACCAGAAGTATATGCCTGATGAGACACTAAAAATTGACTAGCTGACTGAAGAAAGGAAGAGAATACTTGGTGATTTCAATTTACCCTAATAATTCTTCAGATTTATTTTGGGGTTTAGTGCCACTCTACAATTCAAATTTCTTTCTTTCTTTTTTTGAGACACTTTTTTTTCAATTTTATGGAGGTCACATTGGTTTATAAAATTGTGTAAACTTCATCATTATATTTCAGCTTCTGTATAGACTGCGTTGTGCTGCATCGTGTTCACCACCCAAAGTCTAGTTTCCATCCATCAGCATACGCATGTGCCCCTTTACCCCTTTCGCCCTCCCTCCACCCCCAACCCCTCTGGTAACCACCAACCTTCTCTTTTATCTGTGTGTTTGTTTATCTTCCACTTATGAGTGAAATCATACGGTGTTTGTCTTTCTCTGTCTGGCTTATTTTTGCTTAGCATAATACTGACAAGGCCCACCCATGTTGTCACATATGAGATAATTTCATCTTTTTTTATGTCTGAGCAGTATTCCATTGTATCTATATACACCACATTTTTATCCATTCATCCATACAGCTCAGGTTTCTGACATGAAAAATACACTGAGGAAGAGGAGCCAAATAGTACAGTTGGAAATAGTTGAGAGAAGAGAAAGCGTAGATGAGAGCCAGACCGGCTCGGCTACAGGTCTTCGGGCACCAGTAGTGGGGAGACTCAAGCTATAGGAAGCAGATAGCCTGCACGTGACTGAGCCGGAGGGGAGCAGTCAGTGGTAAAGGCGGGTGTCTAGGGTGTGCCAGAGGAGGTTCTTTGGAGTAAGACTTTCTCAGGGCCACTTTCAGGCGGTAAGGAGAAAAGCCGTGAATTTCCAAAATACTGCAGTTTTGAAGGTGAGAGTGATTTTAAGCTATTTAAATTCTTTGTCTTACTTTCCTAAAGGTTGTCCTTACTTCCCCCTCCTCCTTGCCCCATTTCTTGTACGTTGCTGGCACTTTGGAGCACTCCTGATTAACTGCGTAGCAAAGAGAAAAGGGACAGAATGAGAGGATAAAGAGAGATGTCAATTGCCACCACTGAATTTTTGCAACAGTTGGCAGTTCTTTTGGATTTGGATGCCACACCCTTAAATCGAACTGTGCCAGATCCCTGTTTCACGCCACTTTAAGGGCTAGTCGATCAGCCTGCCCCAGGGTTGCTCTCCGTGTTCCCTGAGTCACACTCACTTTCAGAAGCCAGTGCACTACTTCTGGAGCAGCTGTCTGAAAGGAAGCCCTAAGTTTGGGAGCCAGAAGACTGGGCTTCTTGTGGTTCTCGCCATAAAAATACGTGAGGCCTGGGATGTTTACCCTGGGCTTCAATTTCTCATTTTAAAGTGAAGAGTTGGGAGGAGTTGGTCTGAAGGTGCCCACTAGTATTCGGTGCTTGTCTCAGCGCCCCACTCTGAGGTGGGGCCCACCATCCTGTGCTGCTTTCTTAAGCCAGGCAGGGGCCGGGGACATGGCAGGCTTGCAGTCCAGCAGGGACTCTGCTGCAAGACCCTTTGCCAAAGCAGCGAGTGACTTTTTGCCTGCTAGTTAGGTGAGGGATCTTGGAGGAGATCCAGTAGCTTTCTTACCAAGCTTGCCATTTGGTAAGTATGTTAAGGAGGCAAGTAAGAAAATCTGGGAAAGTTCTGATATTTCAAATTTAATGCTGTACTAAAAATTTCTCCAATATTCCAATGCTTATATCATTGTACTCTTAGCCACTTAATGCATATATTCCTAAGTAGTTTCCCTTCCATGCCATGCTTCTAGGAAAATGTTTTTTATTAACTAATTACTGAATGCCAAGTATTGTGGTAAGCACATATAACTCTACTTTTAACACTTGTCATTCAGTAAGAGAGGAAAGGAAAGGAGGAGGAGAAAGAGTGAGAGGGGAGGAGGTGAAAGTCAGGTGCTGTTTGTTGTGATCTGTGGTGGCCGGTTTCTTCCTCTGTGACTAAGGTCTTTGCTGGCTGACCTTGGTCAGTTTTCAAAATCAAAACTACTCTGATTAAATAATTCCCCAGACCCACCTCCGTGTTACTCTGCTGTTTAGGATTCTTATTCAGCTCAAGCAGCCCCCATATTGTCTAGGAAACACTTCAGAATTTTAACCTGAGAACCTGTGGTCTAAAACAGAGATGGCCAACCTCCTGTCTCCCAACCTAACCTAACTTATATAAGGTCAGCAGCGCCTGCATAAAATTCTCAAACTACGAGTAATGTGAGTTCTGTTAAACTCTAAATTATATTTATCATAACACTTTTAGAGACTAGAAATAAGGGGGAAGAGAATTGGAAGATCAAAATGGTAACTTAAGAAATGTGGAGAGCCACTTTTGAGAAACTTCCAAACTTAATTTTTTTGGGGGAGAATGCCTACAGGTTTGCCATTGAGACACTCATAGTTGAAATTCCCATGATAAACTTCCTTTCGTGCTTCTAATGGATGACATCGAAGATACTAAACTTGATTTCTGTAGTTAGAGGAAAGTATTCTTATATACTTTCTACAAAAGTTCTTGAGTGTAATTGCCATCTTCAGAAAATCTCAAAAAATGCCATAACCAAGGAATCAAAATTTAGAGCATTTTAAAGCAACATAGTAGATTAGAAAACAGTGATGATTTTTGAAGCTTTAGCTGTAACTTTCTTTTTGTTCCGTGCCTAAAGCGATATTGCTAACATGGAAAGTGCACAGCAGACTGGAAGGAATGGACAAGTCTGAGCATAAGACATGTTTCTGAACAAGGTGTACAATCACATTTGCCCTTCCAGGTCTTACTGCGTTGAACTGCTTCTCAGCAGCTTTGAGAGGCCCAGTCTTACAGTCCCTCCAAAAAGTTGTTCGCAAGTAGGGAATTACAGTATTCCGTGAGATAGCAGCCTTTCAAAAGGCGGGAGGGGAAGGGGGAAGCCTTAATTCAGATTGCAGCTGTGCGCTCAAGCATTGCTTCCCAGTCCTCTCAAGTATAGTATTTAGCTTTTTAAAAACTTTGTGAAACGTCGCACACCAGCAGTTGCGTTTCTGTTGTCCGTTGGTTGGTGGCGTCTCACCACCGGAAGCTGTTGGGAATTCAGCGTCGCTTTGTGTCTGTGAAGCCCAGCAGTGTCTGTGCACCGAGACTCTTCCAGCGCTCAGGCGGTGCCTGCTGCTCCTCGGGATGCATGGCCTTCCTGCAGGAAAGCCGTGGCCCGGACCTGGGCCTGCTCACTGAGAACGCTGGCTCGGAGTAGAAAGGCCCAGAAGGTATCCACTTGATGGCTCTCGACCACAGCTTGGTGGTACAGTTGGCTGTCGCAGTCAGTTTATAACAACAACTAAAATTTGCAAATAATTTTTTAATAAATTAAAAATTATTCCTTTAATAGCTCACATGCCTTGTGCTATATTTTAGTGAGTAGGAGAGAAAAGGAGTGGTGTTAACTAGCTGGAGAATTTCTCATTCACCCCTTCAGTATTTACTGAGCTCTTGTATGGACATAGGCACTCAGCAGTGAGCAAAACCTTACAAATCCCTGCTCTCGTGCAGCTTACATTCCAGGCGAGGAGACAGACGGGAAAACTAAAGAAAAGAATATTGGGTGGTGACAAGTGCTCAGGAGTAAATGAGGCAGAGAGGGGGTACAGCGAGTACTGGGCGGCTGGCATACCAGTTCTGATTTTGAGTGGGGTGGCCAGGGAAGGGCCTACTGAGAAGTTGACATCTGAGCAAGTACCTGAAGGAGGTGAGGCAGGGAGCCGCGTGGACCCCAGGCAGGGACTTCCCAGACAGAGGGAAGGGCAAGTGCAAAAGCCTGCTGCGAGGCTGCCCAGGCCCGTTCATGGAAAAGCAGGGCGGCCTGCCTGGTGGAGTGGAACGAGAGAAAGGAAGGGAAGGAGGAATTGAGGTCAGAGAAGTGGGGGGAGTGCGGGTCGTGTAGGGCGCTTTTGACTCCTGTGAAGACTCTGGCCTTTTGTCTGAGTGAGACAGGAAGCCCTTAGAGGGTTTTGAGCAGAGGAATGACGTGATAGGATTTGTGATATAAAAGGATGTTACAACAACTAGAGAGGCACTCACAACTGGAAAACACAACTATGTACTGGGGGGCTTTGGGGAGAAAAAGAAGAAAAAAAGGATATTACATTATGGATATAGAAATATAAAAGGATATTATATTATTATGATATAAAGGGATCACTCCAGCTGTTATGGGGAGAATAGCCTCTAGGAGGGGAAGTGGAAGAGAGAGCAGCTAGGAGGCAGTTGCCCCATCCAGGGAAAAGATGTTGGTGGCGTGGACGAGGGCGATCACCATGGAGGGGGTGAGGAGTGCAGGCCTCGTGGGCGTCAGCCTGTGCATCTTCAGGTATCACTTGGTGCTGGTGGTAGGGAGTTGTGGACCACTCATATCCAACTCCTTCACCTTACAGATAAGGAGATCGAGGCCCAGGAGAAGGGATTTGTCCCAGGAAAATAAGTGTTCTTTGCGCAATGATGTTGAGCTTGGGCACACGAGCAAGAGGAAGCACAGGCATCACCATGTCTCTCCCTCCAAATCAAGTCAAAATCAGCATAGCAACTACTAGTTGTCAGCAGCTTGACTATTGAAAGAAATGTTCGCCGCCTTTGGGTTTTAGCTATGATGATATGTGCATGAAAGAAAAAGTGAAAGTAGGAGGTGTGAGTGGGGCATGAGCCTTTCTCAGGTCTGGTTGGGAAGTCTAAATTAGGAAAAACCATCTAATTACCAAGAAAGGAAGACAGGCAAACATGAGGTTAGACAGGGTGGGAAAAGTGAAAACTAAGGATGAGCACTTCCGTGCCACAGTGACTAGCACTGGTGTTGTATTCATTGAACTTTACTGTCAGTTGCACACTGTAAATACGTACCTTGTATCTGCATGAAACATCCGAGAGTCTTGCGGCAGAAGGGTAGGATAATTAGGATAGAGGCCGTAAGACATCCACTGGATCTTGGCAGAGTCTAGGAGTTCCCAAAAGAAGACAACGCATTTAAAGACGGTGGGCTTAAGGAAGCAGGCATTGGGCAAAGCTTTCCAGCTTTTACTATTCTCTGTGGCAACTAGGTTTTGCATGTGGTTGTGTGAGCCCCCCCCCCCCCCCCCCCCAAAGAAATTGTTGTGTTCTGTTTGGAAGATCCCTGCTGGCAGCTGTTCAGGGCAGAACTTCGCAAAATAGAAGGGGATGGTTCAGAAAAAGTGGCCTGGAATTGTGAGGGTGGAAGGAGTAGAAGGCTTTCGTATAGGGCGGCCTGTAGAACGCCTCTGATTAGCTTCTAAGATCAGCTTAGACCTGTCCTTTCAAACCAGCATTATATTGGGGTTCTGTTAGGTGTTAGTCATAGAATTTCCATTGGTGAGTAGATGCATTGATCAGAGATTCCCCCCATCAATTAATGATTGGTGTTCACCCCACAATATAGCTGGGGAAAAGTAGACCACAGTGGAGGGATAGTAATGGAACGGATGCTCTTTCCAAAAAGAAGGGAAGAAGGAGGCCTTAGAAACTCCCTTCTCAAGGTGAAGTGTGAGTCCTTCAGACTGAAACTCTGGCAGGGGAATTGAAAGTTGTTCTCCTGGGGAGGAGCCAGATATGCTAAGCAGTCTAGCTGACCCGGGTGCCTGCTCTCACCCAAGTGGGTTGTTCCTACAGTGTCCTGACCACCTGACATCACATCTTCTCATCATGTGTACTTAATTCATAGTCAAGGCTCACCCAGATGTGCAGATAATCCACAGAGGCAAAGTCCACTTTTACTCAGAACTCTGGATGAGTAGTGGGAGCCGCTGGGTTTTGAAGGAAAGAAGGTGGGAAAGGTGGAGGTCACAGAGAGAAAGTTGGGGAGTCCTGGCACTGGCAGGTTAGTAAGTGATCCTTTAGTTTCTCCTCTTGCAAATTAAACTTGGCCAGCCTCCATAATGGTTTTTCCTATGTGAGGAAATAACTACAGTAAAACTTCAGTGATCTTTGACCTTTCAGTCATGTATTTCTCTTGTAATCAGGAATTCACTACTTAAGAGCCAGAACTCATATGTCAGATTTAACATCTGACAGCCTTGAGGTACAGATCCCAAGCTGTCGTCTGTTCCCCGCTCCCTGGCGTACTCAGAGTGTGGATGGACGTCGGGGGTGACGGAGGTGCCCCCGCTCTACCGCTTTCATCTTTCTCTGCCATACATTTTCTATTTAGTCTGTAGAGCGCCTGTCTCCAGCTTCCCTGATTTGGAATCCGTGCCATCCCTGTGAGTAGGCTGAGTCTGCTGTTGATTTCACATCCCTGTTTCTTTCTCTTCACCTTGCTTACTGTCTTTCTTGACAGTCTTGTCTCCTGTTGTTAATTCTTCAGAGTTTGTCTTTTGTTTCTGTTTTTTT
>NW_025803652.1:0-5208 GCF_021613505.1 Equus quagga
TGTGTTATTTAACGGCAGGGGTTCAATATATACTGTTTGATTCACCCGCCGGTGAACATTTGTGTTGTTTCCATTTTTGGCTGTGACAAAGAAAGCTGCTGTGAATATTCCTGTCCAGGTCTTCGTGTGGACACGTGCTTTCTCTGGGGAGACCCTGGAGATGGAATCGCTGGGTCATATGGTAGGTTTAGCACATCCATACCACGGAATACTGCTCAGCAATAAAAAGCCATGGACCACCAGTACACACGACATGGACGAATCCAACAGACACACTGAGTGAAAGATGGCACATACTGCATGACGCCATTTACATAAAATTCATGAAAAAGCAAACTAATTTACAACGACAGAAAGCAGATCAGTGGGTGAGGGAGCAAGGGACCGGGAGGCACAAGAGGGAGGGTTACAGAGGGGTAGGAGGAAGCTCCCTGGGGTGGTGGAGATGTTCATTTTTATAGCACTGATAGTTTCACAGCTCTACTCACATGTCATAACTTGAATTGTACATTTTAAATGTGCAGTTTATAGTATGTCGATTATACCTCGATAAAGCTGTAAAAAGGCTGGTTGAACAAACAGCAGGCCCTCAGTCAACACACACGGGATGGATGCAGAGAAGGGTTCAGTGTTGGCTTAAGGAATACAAAGCAGGTGCTCAATAAATATTGGTAGAATTAATGTGCAGAATAAATTAGTGAATAAATATTAGGTGTCCAACAATTTTATAACGAGTGACTGACAAGTATTTATGTCACGTTCATCACATGCCAGGCGCTGTCCTAGGCTCTGGGAACAGATTAGGGACTAGAACAAAGATCCGTGGGCTCATGGAGCTGGACTTCGGGGCAGATGGTAGTCAATGAGGTGAGTAAAAGGCACGCACGTGGCGCGCTGCACGGGCGCTAAGGAGGGTGCAGCTGAGACGGAGACGGGAACGCCAGGGGAGAAGGCTGACGCGTCTGAGCGGAGCCACCACCTTGAAAGGATGACGCTTGAGACAAGACCTCAAGAAAATGAGCGGACCAGGAGGCAGACATCCAGGAGAACAAAAAGTAACTGTTCCAGAATGGCAGAAGGAGCGGGAGCCGAACGAAGCATCTGCGGGCGGGAAAACGCAGCAGCACGAGGACTGTGAGTGACTTTTTGCCTGCTAATTAGGTGAGGGATCTTGGAGGAGATCCAGTAGCTTTCTTACCAAGCTTGCCATTTGGTAAGTATGTTAATAAGGCAAGTAAGAAAATCTGGGAAAGTTCTGATATTTCAAATTTAATGCTGTACTAGAAATTTCTCCAATATTCCAATTCTTATATCATTGTACTCTTACCCACTTAATGCAAATATTTATAAGTAGTTTCCCTTCCATGCCATGCTTCTAGGAAAATGGTTATGAACTAATTACTGAATGCCAAGTATTGTGGTAAACACATATAACTCTACTTTTAACACTTGTCGTTCAGAAAGAGAGGCAAGCAAAGGAGGAGGAGAAAGAGTGAGAGGGGAGGAGGTGAAAGTCAGGTGCCATTTGTTGTGATCTGTGGTGGCCAGTTTCTTCCTCTGGGACTAAGGTCTTCACTGGCTGACCTTGGTCAGTTTTCAAAATCAAAACTACTCTGATTAAATAATTCCCCAGACCCACCTCCATGTTTCTCTGCTGTTTAGGATTCTTATTCAGCTCAAGCAGCCCCCGTATTGTCTAGGAAACACTTACGAATTTTAACCTGAGAACCTGTGGTCTAAAACAGAGATGGCCAACCTCATGTCTCCCAACCTAACCTAACTTATATAAGGTCACCAACGCCTGCATAAAATTCTCAAACTACGAGTAATTTGAGTTCTCTTAAACTCAATATATTTATCATAACACTTTTAGAGAGTAGAAATAAGGGGGAAGAGAGTTGGAACATCAAAATGGTTACTTTAAAAATTTGGGGAGCCACTTTAGAGAAACTTCCAAATTAATTTAATTAATTTTTACGGGGGGAAAATGCCTAAAAGTTTGCTGTTGAGACACTCATAGTTGAAATTCCCATGATAAACTTCCTTTCGTGCTTCTAATGGATGACGTCCAAGATATTAAACTTGATTTCTGTAGTTAGAGGAAAGGATTCTTATATACTTTCTACAAAAGTTCTTGAGTGTAATTGCCATCTTCAGAAAATCTCAAAAAATGCCATAACCAAGGAATCAAAATTTAGAGCATTTTAAAGCAACATTAGTTGCTTTAAATCTACATTAAAATAAAAATCTGATTTTAATCTCCATTAGTAGATTAGAAAACAGTGATGATTTTTGAAGCTTTAGCTGTAACTTTCTTTTTGTCCCGTGCCTAAAGAGATATTGCTAACATGGAAAGTGCACAGCAGACTGGAAGGAATGGACAAGTCTGAGCGTAAGACATGTCTTTGAACAAGATGTACAATCACATTTGCCCTTCCAGGTCTTACTGCGTTGAGCTGCTTCTCAGCAGCTTTGAGAGGCCCAGTCTTACAGTCCCTCCAAAAAGTTGTTCGCAAGTAGGGAATTACAGTATTCCGTGAGATAGCAGCCTTTCAAAAGGCGGGAGGGGAAGGGGGAAGCCTTAATTCAGATTGCAGCTGTGCCCTCAAGCATTGCTTCCCGGTCCTCTCAAGTATAGTATTTAGCTTTTTAAAAACTTTGTGAAACGTCGCACACCAGCAGTTGCGTTTCTGTTGTCCGTTGGTTGGTGGCGTCTCACCACCAGAAGCTGTTGGGAATTCAGCGTCGCTTTGTGTCTGTGAAGCCCAGCAGTGTCTGCGCACCGAGACTCTTCCAGCGCTCAGGCGGTGCCTGCTGCTCCTCGGGATGCGTGGCCTTCCTGCAGGAATGCCATGGCCCTGACCTGGGCCTACTCACTGAGAACGCTGGCTCGGAGTGGAGAGGCCCAGAAGGTATCCACCTGATGGCTCTCGACCACAGCTTGGTGGTACAGTTGGCTGTCGCGATCAGTTTATAACAATCACTAAAATTTGCAAATAATGTTTTAATAAATTAAAGATTATTCCTTTAATAGCTCACATGCCTTGTGCTGTATTTTAGTGAGTAGGAGAGAAAAGGAGTGGTGTTAACTAGCTGGAGAATTTCTCATTCACCCCTTCAGTATTGACTGAGCTCTTGTGTGGGCATAGGCACTCAGCAGTGAGCAAAACCTTGCAAATCCCTGCTCTCATGCAGCTTACATTCCAGGCAAGGAGACAGATGGGAAAACTAAAGAAAAGAATATTGGGTGGTGACAAGTGCTCAGGAGTAAATGAGGCAGAGAGGGGGTACAGCGAGTACTGGGCGGCTGGCATACCAGTTCTGATTTTGAGTGGGGTGGCCAGGGAAGGGCCTACTGAGAAGTTGACATCTGAGCAAGTACATGAAGGAGGTGAGGCAGGGAGATGTGTGGACCCGGGGTAGGGACTTCCCAGATGGAGGAAAGGGCAAGTGCAAAAGCCCTGCTGCGAGGCTGCCCAGGCCCTTTCAAGGAAAAGCAGGGCGGCCTGCCTGGTGGAGTAGAGCGAGAGAAAGGAAGGGAAGGAGGAATTGAGCTCCGAGAACTTGGGGGGGGGGGTGGTGCGGGTCGTGTAGGGCGCTTTTGACTGCTGCGAAGACTCTGGCCTTTTGTCTGAGTGAGACAGGAAGCCCTTAGAGGGTTTTGAGCAGAGGAATGACGTGATAGGATTTATGATATAAAAGGATCTTACGACAACTAGAGAGGCACTCACAACTGGAATACACAACTATGTACTGGGGGACTTTGGGGAGAAAAAGAAGAAAAAAAGGATATTGCATTATGGATATAGAAATATGAAAGGATATTATATTATTATGATATAAAGGGGTCACTCCAGCTGTTACAGGGAGAATAGCCTCTAGGAGGGGAAGTGGAAGCGAGACCGGCTAGTAGGCAGTTGCCCCATCCAGGCAAAAGATGTTGGTGGCGTGGACGAGGGCGATCACCATGGGGGGGTGAGGAGTGCAGGCCTCGTGGGCATCAGCCTGTGCATCTTCAGGTACCCCCCCCCCAAAAAATTAAGTGTTCTGTTTGAAGATCTCTGCTGGCAGTGATCCTATAGTTTCTCCTCTCACAAATTAAACTTGGCCTCTATCATGGTTTTTCCTACGCAAGGAAATAACTGTCTAGTAAAAGGTAAGTGATCTTTGACCTTTCAGTCGTGAACCATTGCAGATCAAAGCATCTTTCTCCTCTCCTCTCTTCCCTGCTCCCTGGCATACTCAGAGTGTGGGTGGACGTCACGGGTGACGGAGGGGCCCCCGCTCTACCGCTTTCATCTTTCTCTGCCATGCAGTTTCTCTTTAGTCTGTAGAGCGCCTGTCTCCAGCTTCCCTGACTCGGAATCCGTACCATCCCTGCAAGTAGGCCGAGTCTACTGTTGATTTCACATCCCTGTTTCTTTCTCTTCACCTTGCTTACTGTCTTTCTTGACAGTCTTGTCTCCTGTTGTTAATTCTTCAGAGTTTGCCTTTTGTTTCTGTTTTTTTCAGTACCAGAAGGCAGAGTGATATGACAGAAAGAATGTGGGCTTTGGCGTCAGATAGACCAGGACTAAAATCCTGCTTCCATACATCCTGTGATATGTGGTTTATTTGACTTCTCTGAGCCTTGGTTTTCTCATCTATAGAATGAGAATAACGCTTTCTTTCCAGAATTATTATGGATATTAAATTTTGGGGAAATACAATTCTCAGAATTTACAAAAGAAAAAGAAAAACATATGTCTACCTAAAGACACGTACTGTTCAAAGCAGCTTTATTTATAATACCTCCAAATTGGAAGCAGCCCGGATGTCTATCAGCATTTGAATCGATCAGCAAGTTGTGGTATATCCGCACAGTGAAATACTACTCCTCAGTAAAAAGGAATGAACTGCTGATAAATGTGATAACATGGATGAAACTCAAGAACACTGGGCAAAACTAATTTATAGTGACAGAAAGCAGATCGGTGGTTGCTGGGAGCCAGGACAGTGTAGTGTGTGAGGGGGAAAGAGTTGACTGCAAAGGAAGACAACTCGAAGAAACTTTCTTTTCCCAGTTTTATTGAAGATATATTTTACATACAGTAAAAGCCACCCTTTTATGATTTACAGATCTTTGAATTTTGTCAAACTATGTAGTATATCTGTCACAATAGTCAAGATACAGAATATTTCCATCACCCCAGGATTGCCTTGTGCCCT
>NW_025803653.1:0-1079 GCF_021613505.1 Equus quagga
TGTTGCCAGCTCATCCTGGGCTGAGGAAGGTGGAAGTATTTCCAGTGTGAAACCTCCGTGTACAGCCCTTCATGCATTTTCGTCCACACCTGGGGAGCCCGCGTGTTTGGAGAGAGCCACACTGGACGCACCGAAACCCCTGTACGAGGCAGGCGGGACCAAAGCTACTGGCTGAGGTGGACCTCTGTTCCTCCCTTCTCTCAGTTCAGCAAGCGCCATTTGGACTGAAGGGGAGACGGCAACCACATTCCAAGAACACATCTGGAGCTCGCTTTGTTTTCATCTCACCTGATGGGCTTTTTGGTGTTTTTGATGCAGCCCAAGAAAGAGACAGTCCTCGTCCTCCCTCTCAGAGCCTCTCCGGTAGGCAGCTTTGCAAACATCTCCTCCACCCTCCACATTTCAGAGAGGGAATTTCAGAGACCTTCTAGCTCACATCCCACTTCCTATCTGAACTCGTCTGTTTCTTCTCTACATTGTTTCCAAAAATAAAACCAAAACCCAAACTCTCCTTTCTGTGACTTTGTGAACCAGCGAATGAGCTGCAGGGGCTTGGTTGGGGCATTTTTCAGTGTTTTGAGTAATTCCTCTCCCGGGACGTCTTCCTTGCCGCCCACCTGAAAGCGATTGCTCCTTCGGCTGAGCTCCTAGCGCACCTGATTTGTTCCTCAACAGTGTTCACAGAGGAGAGGACTGTGGGAAGTGATCCTGTCTCATCTCCCTTGTGAACAACCTGAAAAGAGTTTAGATCTTATTCATCTTTTTTCTCCGAGTTATTTAATTGCAAATAATTTTAGCAATAATAATTGTACTCCTTTTTGAAGCCAAACAATAACATGTTCAAATGGATGTACGTGGACGAAACCCAGCCTCTTTGGTGCTTTCTGCTTCCATGAGGTCAGGAAGACAGATCCATGACAAGAGGAATCTGTGGACAGATCTGCTTTTGGTTAATCGTTAACATCATGGTCACTCCCTCTCCCATCAGCTACAGCCTCACAACAAGTGCAGAGAAATTTCTAGACAATTGCATTGTTTTAACTGAGTAAGGAGAAACAAAACAAGACAAAGAACAGCAG
>NW_025803654.1:0-1079 GCF_021613505.1 Equus quagga
CTGCTGTTCTTTGTCTTGTTTTGTTTCTCCTTACTCAGTTAAAACAATGCAATTGTCTAGAAATTTCTCTGCACTTGTTGTGAGGCTGTAGCTGATGGGAGAGGGAGTGACCATGATGTTAACGATTAACCAAAAGCAGATCTGTCCACAGATTCCTCTTGTCATGGATCTGTCTTCCTGACCTCATGGAAGCAGAAAGCACCAAAGAGGCTGGGTTTCGTCCACGTACATCCATTTGAACATGTTATTGTTTGGCTTCAAAAAGGAGTACAATTATTATTGCTAAAATTATTTGCAATTAAATAACTCGGAGAAAAAAGATGAATAAGATCTAAACTCTTTTCAGGTTGTTCACAAGGGAGATGAGACAGGATCACTTCCCACAGTCCTCTCCTCTGTGAACACTGTTGAGGAACAAATCAGGTGCGCTAGGAGCTCAGCCGAAGGAGCAATCGCTTTCAGGTGGGCGGCAAGGAAGACGTCCCGGGAGAGGAATTACTCAAAACACTGAAAAATGCCCCAACCAAGCCCCTGCAGCTCATTCGCTGGTTCACAAAGTCACAGAAAGGAGAGTTTGGGTTTTGGTTTTATTTTTGGAAACAATGTAGAGAAGAAACAGACGAGTTCAGATAGGAAGTGGGATGTGAGCTAGAAGGTCTCTGAAATTCCCTCTCTGAAATGTGGAGGGTGGAGGAGATGTTTGCAAAGCTGCCTACCGGAGAGGCTCTGAGAGGGAGGACGAGGACTGTCTCTTTCTTGGGCTGCATCAAAAACACCAAAAAGCCCATCAGGTGAGATGAAAACAAAGCGAGCTCCAGATGTGTTCTTGGAATGTGGTTGCCGTCTCCCCTTCAGTCCAAATGGCGCTTGCTGAACTGAGAGAAGGGAGGAACAGAGGTCCACCTCAGCCAGTAGCTTTGGTCCCGCCTGCCTCGTACAGGGGTTTCGGTGCGTCCAGTGTGGCTCTCTCCAAACACGCGGGCTCCCCAGGTGTGGACGAAAATGCATGAAGGGCTGTACACGGAGGTTTCACACTGGAAATACTTCCACCTTCCTCAGCCCAGGATGAGCTGGCAACA
>NW_025803655.1:0-2141 GCF_021613505.1 Equus quagga
AACAGGTGAAGGAATAAACAAACGTGGTATACCCAACACAGCGGAGCGCTACTCAGCAATAAAAAGGAACAAACTATTGTTGCATAAAACCATAGGGATCACTCTGACATTATGCTCAGTGAAAGAAGCCAGACACAAAAGACTATATACTGTATGATTCTACTTATGTAACATTCTGGAAAAGGCACAACTATGGGCACAGAAATTAGATCAGTGGTTGCCAAGGGCTGGGAGTGTGGCAAGGGGATTGACTATAGAGAGGGCACAAGGCAATCCTGGGGTGATGGAAATATTCTATATCTTGACTGTGGTGACAGATATACTACATAGTTTGTCAAAATTCAAAGATCTGTAAATCAAAAAAGGGTGGCTTTTACAGTATGTAAAATATATCTTCAATAAAACTGGGGAAAAGAAAGTTTCTTTGAGTTGTCTTCCTTTGCAGTCAACTCTTTCCCCCTCACACACTACACTGTCCTGGCTCCCAGCAACCACCGATCTGCTTTCTGTCACTATAAATTAGTTTTGCCCAGTGTTCTTGAGTTTCATCCCTGTTATCGCATTTATCAGCAGTTCATTCCTTTTTACTGATGAGTAGTATTTCACTGTATGGATATACCACAACTTGTTGATCCATTCAAATGCTGATAGACAACTGGGTTGCTTCCAATTTGGAGGTATTATAAATAAAGCTGCTTTAAACAGTACAAGTCTTTAGGTAGACATGTTTTTCTTTTTAAAAAAAAAAATTTTATTGAGTTAATGATAGGTTACAATCTTGTGAAATTTCAGTTGTACATTATTGCCTGTCAGTCATGTTGTAGGTGCAACCCTTCACTCTTTGTGCCCACCCCCCCCACCCCCTCCTTTCCCCTGGTAGCCACTAGTCTGTTCTCTTTGTCCACATGTTTAAATTCCTCATATGAGTGAGTCATACAAAGATTATCTTTCTCTTGCTGGCTTATTTCACTTAACGTGATTCCCTCAAGGTCCATCCATGTTGATGCAAATGGGACGATTTTGTTCTGTTTTATGGCTGAGTAGTATTCCATTGTATATATATACCACATCTTTTTTATCCAATCATCTGTTGATGGGCACTTAGGTTGCTTCCACGTCTTGGCTATTGTAAACAATGCTGCAATGAACATTGGGGTGCACGGGACTTTTGGAATTGCTGACTTCAAGCTCTTTGGATAGATACCCAGTAGTGGGATAGCTGGATCATATGGTATTTCTATTTTAATTTTTTGAGGAATCGCCATACTGTTTTCCATAGTGGCTGCACCAGTTTGCATTCCCACCAGCAGTGTATGAGGGTTCCTTTTTCTCCACAACCTCTCCAACATTTGTTACTATTTGTTTTAGTTATTTTTGTCATTCTAATGGGTGTAAGGTGATATCTTAGTGTAGTTTTGATTTGCATTTCCCTGATGATCAGCGATGGTGAACATCTTTTCATGTGCCTATTGGTCATCCGTATATCTTCTTTGGAGAAATGTCTGTTCATGTCTCCTGCCCATTTTTTGATCGGGTTGTTTGATTTTTTGTTGTTGAGTTGTGTGATTTCTTTATATATTATGGATATTAAGCCTTTGTTGGATGTATTACTTGCAAATATTTTTTCCCAGTTAGTGGGTTGTTTTTTGTTTCAATCCTGTTTTCCCTTGCCTTGAAGAAGCTCTTTAGTCTGATGAAGTCCCATTTGTTTATTCTGTCTATTGTTTCCCTTGTCTGAGAAGACATGGTGTCTGAAAAGATCCTTTTAATACTGATGTCAAAGGGTGTACTGCCTACATTTTCTTCTAGAAGGCTTATGGTTTCAGGTCTCAGCTTTAGGTCTTTGATCCATTTTGAGTGTATTTTGGTGAATGGTGGAAAAGAATGGTCAATCTTCATTCTTTTACATGTGGCTTTCCAGTTTTCCCAGCACCATTTGTTGAAAAGATTTTCTTTTCTCCATTGTATGCCCTCAGCTCCTTTAGGTAGACATGTTTTTCTTTCTCTTTTGTAAATACTGAGAATTGGGTTTTCCAAAAATTTAATATCCATAATAATTCTGGAAAGAAAGCGTTATTCTCATTCTATAGATGAGAAAACCAAGGCTCAGAGAAGTCAAATAAACCACATATCACAGGATG
>NW_025803656.1:0-2141 GCF_021613505.1 Equus quagga
CATCCTGTGATATGTGGTTTATTTGACTTCTCTGAGCCTTGGTTTTCTCATCTATAGAATGAGAATAACGCTTTCTTTCCAGAATTATTATGGATATTAAATTTTTGGAAAACCCAATTCTCAGTATTTACAAAAGAGAAAGAAAAACATGTCTACCTAAAGGAGCTGAGGGCATACAATGGAGAAAAGAAAATCTTTTCAACAAATGGTGCTGGGAAAACTGGAAAGCCACATGTAAAAGAATGAAGATTGACCATTCTTTTCCACCATTCACCAAAATACACTCAAAATGGATCAAAGACCTAAAGCTGAGACCTGAAACCATAAGCCTTCTAGAAGAAAATGTAGGCAGTACACCCTTTGACATCAGTATTAAAAGGATCTTTTCAGACACCATGTCTTCTCAGACAAGGGAAACAATAGACAGAATAAACAAATGGGACTTCATCAGACTAAAGAGCTTCTTCAAGGCAAGGGAAAACAGGATTGAAACAAAAAACAACCCACTAACTGGGAAAAAATATTTGCAAGTAATACATCCAACAAAGGCTTAATATCCATAATATATAAAGAAATCACACAACTCAACAACAAAAAATCAAACAACCCGATCAAAAAATGGGCAGGAGACATGAACAGACATTTCTCCAAAGAAGATATACGGATGACCAATAGGCACATGAAAAGATGTTCACCATCGCTGATCATCAGGGAAATGCAAATCAAAACTACACTAAGATATCACCTTACACCCATTAGAATGACAAAAATAACTAAAACAAATAGTAACAAATGTTGGAGAGGTTGTGGAGAAAAAGGAACCCTCATACACTGCTGGTGGGAATGCAAACTGGTGCAGCCACTATGGAAAACAGTATGGCGATTCCTCAAAAAATTAAAATAGAAATACCATATGATCCAGCTATCCCACTACTGGGTATCTATCCAAAGAGCTTGAAGTCAGCAATTCCAAAAGTCCCGTGCACCCCAATGTTCATTGCAGCATTGTTTACAATAGCCAAGACGTGGAAGCAACCTAAGTGCCCATCAACAGATGATTGGATAAAAAAGATGTGGTATATATATACAATGGAATACTACTCAGCCATAAAACAGAACAAAATCGTCCCATTTGCATCAACATGGATGGACCTTGAGGGAATCACGTTAAGTGAAATAAGCCAGCAAGAGAAAGATAATCTTTGTATGACTCACTCATATGAGGAATTTAAACATGTGGACAAAGAGAACAGACTAGTGGCTACCAGGGGAAAGGAGGGGGTGGGGGGGGTGGGCACAAAGAGTGAAGGGTTGCACCTACAACATGACTGACAGGCAATAATGTACAACTGAAATTTCACAAGATTGTAACCTATCATTAACTCAATAAAATTTTTTTTTTTAAAAAGAAAAACATGTCTACCTAAAGACTTGTACTGTTTAAAGCAGCTTTATTTATAATACCTCCAAATTGGAAGCAACCCAGTTGTCTATCAGCATTTGAATGGATCAACAAGTTGTGGTATATCCATACAGTGAAATACTACTCATCAGTAAAAAGGAATGAACTGCTGATAAATGCGATAACAGGGATGAAACTCAAGAACACTGGGCAAAACTAATTTATAGTGACAGAAAGCAGATCGGTGGTTGCTGGGAGCCAGGACAGTGTAGTGTGTGAGGGGGAAAGAGTTGACTGCAAAGGAAGACAACTCAAAGAAACTTTCTTTTCCCCAGTTTTATTGAAGATATATTTTACATACTGTAAAAGCCACCCTTTTTTGATTTACAGATCTTTGAATTTTGACAAACTATGTAGTATATCTGTCACCACAGTCAAGATATAGAATATTTCCATCACCCCAGGATTGCCTTGTGCCCTCTCTATAGTCAATCCCCTTGCCACACTCCCAGCCCTTGGCAACCACTGATCTAATTTCTGTGCCCATAGTTGTGCCTTTTCCAGAATGTTACATAAGTAGAATCATACAGTATATAGTCTTTTGTGTCTGGCTTCTTTCACTGAGCATAATGTCAGAGTGATCCCTATGGTTTTATGCAACAATAGTTTGTTCCTTTTTATTGCTGAGTAGCGCTCCGCTGTGTTGGGTATACCACGTTTGTTTATTCCTTCACCTGTT
>NW_025803657.1:0-1798 GCF_021613505.1 Equus quagga
TCTCTGCACTTGTTGTGAGGCTGTAGCTGATGGCAGAGGGAATGGCCTGGCCATGATGTTAACAATTAACCAAAAGCAGATCTGCCCACAGATTCCTCTTGTCATGGATCTGTCTTCCTGACCTTATGGAAGCAGAAAGCACCCAAGAGGCTGGGTTTCGTCCATATACATACATTTGAACATGTTGTTTGGCTTCAAAAAGGAGTAAAATTACTACTGCTAATTATTTGCAGTTAACTCAGAGAAAAAAGATGAATAAGATCTAAACTCTTTTCAGGTTGTTCACAAGGGAGATGAGACAGAATCACTTCCCACAGTCCTCTCCTCTGTGAACACTGTTGAGGAACAAATCAGGTGTGCTAGGAGCTCAGCCGAAGGAGCAATCGCTTTCAGGTGGGCGGCAAGGAAGATGTCCCGGGAGAGGAATTACTCAAAACACTGAATAATGCCCCAACCAAGCCCCTGCGGCTCATTCGCTGGTTCACAAAGTGGCAGAAAGGAGAGTTTGGGTTTTGGTTTTATTTTTGGAAACAATGTAGAGAAGAAACAGACGAGTTCAGATAGGAAGTGGGATGTGAGCTAGAAGGTCTCTAAAATTCCCTCTCTGAAATGTGGAGGGTGGAGGAGATGTTTGCAAAGCTGCCTACCGGAGAGGCTCTGAGAGGGAGGACGAGGACTATCTCTTTCTTGGGCTGCATCAAAAACACCAAAAAGCCCATCGGGTGAGATGAAAACAAAGCGAGCTCCAGATGTGTTCTTGGAATGCGGTTGCAGTCTCCCCTTCAGTCCAAATGTCGCTTGCTGAACTGAGAGAAGGGAGGGACAGAGGGACAGAGGTTCCCCTCAGCCAGTAGCTTTGGTCCCGCCTGCCTCGTACAAGGGTTACGATGTGTCCAGTGTGGCTCTCTCCAAACACGTGGGCTCCCCAGGTGTGGACAAAAATGCACGAAGGGCTGTAGACGGAGGGTTCACACTGGAAATACTTCCACCTTCCTCAGCCCAGGATGAGCTGGCAACAGACCCGTCTTCCTTCCTCACACCTGGGCCTTGATTGGCACTCCCCTTCCGTGGGAACCTCTCTCCTGTGAAGGATCTGGGCAGGCACGAAGTCCCTGCCAGGCTGCTGCCTCCTGGCCAGCTGTGCCTGATCCCCCATCCACCTTGCCTCCCCCAAAAGCCACCTGAGCAGAGCACCGAGGCCCTCTCAACAGTCCTAGGGGATGGGAAACGTGCCTGCCTCTCCTGAAAGAGAGACCCAGATGCTCCTGCCCCCACCCTGTCGTTCAAAGATGAGCTGGGGTTGGTGAGGGAGAATGCCTTCCACCTGAGTCTCGTCCATTCTGAAAACTCTGCTCTTTGGCCTCAGGAATACGCCTCCGTCTAAGGCAGCTTTAGCACAGTTCACAGTGGAGCTTCGGGGACCACAAAATCTTCTCTGAAATTGTATGCCAAACTGGGTATTTATGTGTTCCTTTCACATAGTCTGACCTCCTTCCCCCAAAAGAGGTAAGAAGCATTGTGCCTAAAGAGTAACGAATTTGTGTCATCCCTGATGTCCCTTAATTCCCCCTAAATCCAATTACGTCCAGGGCATGGAGGTTGATTCTTGAACTCTCTTGGGCCTTGGACCATTCCCAAAGACAATAAACACAGCTTCCTAACCTGTCCTTGCTATGTCAGCTACCCAGGGATTTCTGAGACCCTCCTGATACATCTTAGCCAAAAACCTACCTGTAGAAAGGACACTTCAGCCAAGAACACATACGAAGGACCAACAAGCACGTGAAAAGATGCTCAA
>NW_025803658.1:0-7106 GCF_021613505.1 Equus quagga
GGAGGTTCCTTGCACCTGCCAGATAAGCAAGCTTCCTTACTTACAGGGTAAGATTGCCAAAATCTCAGTAAACAAGGTACCAGGCCTGTGTTTCCGAGTGGCTGTATTCCAGAAAGTCCAATCTTTGTTCCTGAAACGCTCTCTTGTCATATCTGAGGCTGTGTGTTTCAAATATGACATTCCAGTCAAAGCCTTGGTAATATAACCAATGTGTCCTGTTATAAGGAGAACAGATTCTTATGGAACTTATGCAAATATTGCCACGAAATGACCATACTCAGTCACAAAGGGTTTCCAAATTCAGGAGGGATAAGGTAGGGAGAAAAAGATAAATGTTTCAGCTTTGCTCATAAAGGTATAATTTCACCAAATGGCTGTAAGTTATAGTTAGCATAAGAGAAAAGAGAAAAAGATTTCCTTCATTATGAGAAAACAAAACAACACATCAAAACTCAACAATATTTCAAACAGAAGTCCTAAAAATTTATAATCGTCCTAATCAGTGCACACAGTCCTGTATAATCAATTCTTGAGCTGAATCTTCTGTCAGCAGATCGATGAGCATAGTTTCTGTTAGAATTCTGTCATTTCTTACTCCGTTCAGTTTTACAATCTGAAGGTTTATCAGAAACCTGTCGTTTAGCCTCTTTCTGTCAGAATCCTTTCCAGGAATTTCTCGGAAGTTGAAACATATTTGCAAAAGGAAAAAGCATCAGAGTAAAACAACAACTATCTGCAAATGGACAAAGAACTCAAAAGGGCAATTGGCAAAGAAACTTGACTACTTCTGTGACATATAACACTGCCAGATAATAAGTGAACTTATCACTGACAACCAGGGCAGATCAGAATTTTAGGAATGCTATCTAATTTTGAGACGTCTATATTAATAACATTTACCCATCAAATACCAGCTAAGAAAGTCTATTGTCGCTTATTTCACAATGTTTCCCATTTAATTTAATAGACCAAATAAGCCAAATTACTTTAGCATTTTCCTCCTTGTAGGAAGAGAGAGCAAATTTCTTTGAGAAGTCTCAGGGACCCTCTGAAAATCCTCAGAGTAATCATTCTTCTGTCTACCAGGTCTAAAGAACGCCTTCATTCAGGATTTGAATATTTCTGAGGGAGAAGCTTGTCACAACATATCAAAAGTTTTGAAAATGTTGTTCAAATAGCAAACAACACTCACTGTGAAACAATGCTCAGGTATCTATTCAAAGTGATAACAAAAAGAGTCAAAAATATTAAGAGTAACCTCAGCCATTATTTTCACAAAACAGATTTGTCTCTTAGGTAGACGTACTCAAAGGAACAGCTCTTACATCCTCTTTACCAAGAGCAGATCAAAAGTTCAGGAAAATGTATCCTTTTAGAGAAAAACAAATTTGAATTTCTGCACCTACTTATGTTTCACATTCAAACTCATTCACTTAATTGAACTTACTTTAGTCTACTTGAGCAGGCATAAAACTCATTTCAGAATTCCTCCTTCACAAACCTTCTACATCTTTCTTTTTCATTTTCAGTACTTGTCCCAAAGTCTTTTTTTTTTCCTTTCTAGTACATCAGGAGCAATTTATCTTTCTTAACCCATCAAACAAAAATATTTCCATTCTTTATACCTTTTTTACTGAAAACATACATTTTAACTTCCTTGAATACAGAGCTCTTTTGCTTAGTAATTTCCAGTAGCTTTAATTCCATAGGTTAGTTAGAACCTTTAACGCTTAACGGAACTAGTAAAAACACTAAAAAGGTAAACAATTATGAAATGTCTTTTATATCAGCATTCTAAACACTTCACAACTTAAGAAATATGCCACTTCACAATAAAACACAAGGCATGCTTTTTGATACACCAAACGCTTTTAGCCTATTCAATAAGAAGCCAAAAGTAGATAACTTAGATATGTTTAACAATAATGTGTGAGTGTTCCGTTCTATCCAAAAGTGACCCGCATATTCATCTTTTTATCATTTAACTTAACTTGGCAAAACTCAAGATTGTTACCAAAAAGGATTTCGAAGCTGTTTTTTTCCCCCAACTATACAGAACATAAAAGTTATTGTACTCACTTTTATGAGTTTTATGTATTTAAACCATTTGTTTCCAACAATTATGTTCAGATTACTACGGAAACCTCATGAGGCATTAGACAAAACTGGTCATCATTTAAAGCTATTTTGCTGACAAATTTATCAGACAACGTGAACTTATGTGATTAGTAAACCGAGTCTGAATGCCTGCATCCTATGCAAATACTGACAACTCTGACAAGAAGACAATTTTCAATGAAACCAACAAACTTAAACAAGCTTTCATTGACCAAAGGTTAATTCACGTCACGTTAACTTTGAAAGTCACTCTGTTAATTTCGACTACATTTAGAATTTAAGAAAGCACTTACTTTAAGCCAACTAAACAGAGATCTTAATTTTGGCCAGACCATCCAGGGGTTAAAATATCACACGTATGATGTACACATAGACACATGTACACAGAGACTGTACAACTATTGTTTTAAAAACTACTGCCATGAATCAGGTACAATAATATAAAGCTCACCAGTTACAAATCAAAACTTTGTTTTGAGCCTTTTTACTAATACTTATGGAGAAGACCCTCAAGATGCTAGACTTTTTGCAAGGGCACACTTATGGTCATTTATCCTTTCCCCTCCTTTTTTTTTTTTTTTCAGTCTTAAGAATGAGTGATATGCTAGATAGTAGTTCCTGGAGAGGGGGGAAGATAATCCTTTTCATGGTAAAGGAACAAGGTGGAATCTGAACTGCCTCTAGAACTGTCTTTCCAGTCTTGCAAGGATTTTCTAAGGATGGTTGCACTTGATTTCTCAGAAACTGGACTGTAACTTGAAGGACGTTCTAGGTTGATCTACCTGTCCAACTGCACCAGAAAGGCAGAGAGAAACATCACACATTTTCTACCAGCTGGAGTTTCTGGGGCATAACCCATACAATTGAAAGTGTTTCTAATTAGTTAGAATGGCCCTAAGTGATGAGTCTTAAGGGATGCTTATCTCATTCACCACGGCAGTAAAGCCAGTGTCCAACTGACAGTGAAGTGGAGAAGGGTGGAGTGCATACAAGGGGCTTGAACTGGCTGGAGGCTGGGGCTCCCAGTACCCGGGTTGAGAATGAAGTTCCTTGCAAAAGGTTTTCAAGTTTTCCGATTTTACAGAAGTTCCAGGTTCTGGTCAGGTCCAGCCTGAACTTAACCAAGACTTGGGGACAACAGAGGACATGATGAGCAAAACAAAGAAAGGAAATGAAGACATCAGACCTCACCCTCATGGCCGCTCAAAGAGGGTTATCAAGAGAAGACTCACTCAACGGTTCCCGTGCTGGGGCACACTACTTTAGCATGACAGTTCACAGAATAAATCAGAGGTCTGCTACCCTCATAGCCAACTCAGTAGGTGACTAAAACACTCAATGAGTCAACCCCCAAGAGAGGGCACCCTACTTGGGCTTTCTGGGGTGATCAGGCCCAGAAATGCCAAGTTTGGGCTCCCAGGGGTGGAGGCCATGACTGTTGACAGATTTCTTTGCTTCCCTGTTGCAAAGCTCAAAAGGAGACGAAAATCGCCATTGCAACTCTAAGAAAGATGAAAGAGACAGGTCCATTACCTTGAAAATGCCCCCTGAACCTGGGGCAGCATCCTACCTGTCATTCCTACTGTGGGGTTCCTATAACAAGGGGTGATGGGGTGTCCCCCAGCATTGCATCCATTGCATATCTTCCCTGGTATGCCTGGAAGTTACAGGTGCCTGGTGAACATCCTTCCTATTCTGCGTGGCAGTACTAGGTGCCTGGTGAATGGTCCCCAAGAGAAAGGGAGAAGTTCAAGAGAGAACAGGATGGAGAAAATTAGTGAGGCATTTTCCGCCGCTCTGGGGGACATTCTATGCAATTGCGTGTTGGAGGCATTCTCCGAGAAGGGCTTACCATATGCAACCAAAGGTTAGACTTTGGTACTTTCCTTGAACTGGAGTCCCAATTGGGACATTCACACAGTTCAGAGCATGGTCAGGTGCCATGGGAGGTATCCCAATCCAGCCTTAGGAAAAGAAACCTTACAGGGGAGTCTTGCAGATTGCCGAAGGTCCTAATGACTTAAGTGGCCGACCCGTGCCCACCTAAAATTTGTATATTAGAGATAGAGTCAGGAAGGAATGGAGTAATTCACTCTACATTGCCCTTAGGCTTAAGGTACTGATTCTCTTCAAGCTGAATGCCATGATTTGCCCCATAGAGTAGCCATGGGCAGCAAACGTGGATTCATACAGCTATCCAAGACAGTTCCTGAGGGAGAAGTGAATTTAGATTCATCCTCGAAACAGAGAGAGGCACAAGGAAGAAAAGGGCACTTACCAGAAGTTGAGCTCAGAAACCGATGAAGCAAGTTCCCGGTAGGGGGGCCACAATATATGATGGTGGGTCAGCGAGCTGATGAGTCGGAAGAAAGATTTCTTGGTCTCTCAAGGCCTGGCAGAGGTGCTCTTTTATTTAGAGAATGATACAGGATAACATAGGGACAGGACCCATGGGGAGTAAAGAGTTGCTTCATGGGGACAGGACCTATGGGTAGTGAAGAGCTGCAGGCATGGGAACTGGACCCACGGGCAGTGAATAGCTGCTGCTGCTGCATGGGGAAAGGAGCCATGGGCAGTCAGATGTCCTGCTGCTGCCCTGAGTTGAGGGTAAGGGCAAATTTTATAAGGCATGGGTACGTGACATTTTTACTGGAAAAAGAAAAGATGATGTAAAAAGCCATTAAATGACTTCAGTACAGATGGAGTCTGGTTATTGTGTGGTCGTATAACATTAGATACAAATTTGGCCATATAGATAGGCATGTAGGTGAGCATCGCCTGGGCTTCTCTCACTGGGGCACCTCTAATTCATACCAAAAATAAATTCACCGGGTCATATGCTTTGACATGTAGGCAAGGTAACCTTGGGCTTTTCGAGCTGGGGCAGCCTTAATCCACATCAATCGTCATTGTCTTTCTCAGCTATCTCCCATAGATACGCTTATCAGTCCGTTCTCCTTCATTCCAAGTTATGAATTTTGTGATTCTTTAATCACCATATGTTCTCTAGGCTGATGTGTGAGTGTTTTCATGATTGTTGGGCATTGCCTTTGAATTTCCATCCTTCACTTGAAGGAATCTTTACTATCCTAGCCTAGGTCCGACTGAGCACTGAGAACACGAGGTCATCTTGGTTGGTTTGACATTCTGAGATCAGAAACTCCAAATTCTAGGTTGTCCAGGCAACCACCTTATGGACATAATGTTTCTGAGACAAATTAGAGAAATCTGGTGAATTCCTGTCTCCAGGTAAGATATTTTTATGTCTCTTTTCTAAATTTGGGAAGGCTGGAACTTGACCCTGGATCCATGGTCCTCCTAGTAGATTGCATCTAGATACTGCTTTACTTTATTTCTGTAGGGTTTGTAAATTGTTTGATTTACACCCTAAGCTCTGGCATGTTTATTTTTCGTTAAATAAAAGTGTAATGTTCTAATTTTCAGCCAACTTCCTCACATATGCTGTCAAAACACATAGTCAATAATCTTCTATGGCCAGAGATGGGAGAGAATTTCACTGGTGCCAAACTGAGCACTCTAGCTTTGGATGTCAGCCTTCACTTTGGATTGGTGATTCCCAGAGGGAATGAAAAAATCCAAAAGGGCGTGCTGATTTGGGGCATAAAGGATTTGAGGCTGAAAGAGATTAGAGAAGATGAACTTCCAAGGACTGTGAATCTCCTCCAAATGCTTAATGATGCTACAGAAAGTAGACCATTGCAAATAGATTATGGGGAATACTATGAAGAGAATGTGTTCCATGCTAAACAGATGAACCAAGGGAAAATGTTACCATCTATGATGTTATGAGTAATTACATTCACGAATAATCACAGCAGGCCATCTTCTTCCCAAGTTCAGGAAAAATATGGGTCCACAAGTAAAATTCAGGGCCAGCCATGTGTTCAGGAGTGTAAGTGCCCACATTCCTATTGGGTGGCCTGGGATTCATGGATTCCCATCACTGGTGCTGATCAGATTAGTAACGTTGGGAAAGATAGATTTCATGGTATGGTGTGTACAGAGATCAGAAAGAAGTCGAAATTGTGAGCATACATTAGAGATAGGCAATAGGAAAAAAACATGAAAATATTGCAATCTATGACACATCTGGTACACTTCCCTAAATACAGACTGAAGGAAGTGATGTGACCTGCATAGTAGAATTGGCGGACTGCATGAGATGACACGATCATTGCACATCAGAGGCTTGAGTGGGCAACTTCAACTTTGGGTGGACTCCAGGACTTTCACTGGGGAAAGTCTACACATTCGGCCATATTCACAAAATGTAACAGATAAAACCCAGGATAAACTTAAAGTAAAGAAACCATGTCTAGAGAGAATGTAGTAGACATTTAAAAGTTCAAGGATAAAGTTAGAAACCCACAAGAAATCCAGGAAATGGAAAACTATTCAAGCTGTAAAGGGAGAGTAGTCATGTGCATAGAAGATGCTGGGACAACTTAGAAGTTTGAGGGAGTTTATGACATCACAGTGAACATGTCACCCAAGATGGCCTGATGGTTATAGTCTGAGGATTGTCCTAGGCTACGATACTCAAGTTAGAGATACCCAGAAGAGAATTTAAAAACAGAAACCAGGCACTGAAACTTGAAGAGAGAGAATACACGCTGATTAAAGGGGTAAGAAAGAAGTCATTGTGAGGAAGTAATAATAGGGGGACAAGCGCTGAGTGGAGAACATGGTAATCTACTCAAGTGTATGGGGAGGCCATGCTGATGCAAGCTTGAAACTTGATTTGAAACCAGAGGCTGGACTTGGGGCTTATCAGACCTACATTGTCCTTCTGCCTTAATCATAATCCAAAATTAAGAATGATCTCCTGAGGACACGGTAGACAATGATTGATGCTTCCTTTCCTATGCCCCTAGCATTCATTGAAGAGAAGTCTCACTTTCCATAGCTCTGGCATTACAGAGGCCCATTGGGTACATGCTAATGTGTCACAAGATATCTCTTTGAAC
>NW_025803659.1:0-1139 GCF_021613505.1 Equus quagga
AGAGTCCCTGCCAGGCTGCTGCCTCCTGGCCAGCTGTTCCTGATCCCTCATCCACCTTGCCTCCCCCGAAAGCCACCTGAGCAGAGCACTGAGGCCCTCTCGACAGCCCTAGGGGATGGGAAACGTGCCTGCCTCTCCTGAAAGAGAGACCCAGATGCTCCTGCCCCCACCCTGTCGTCCAAAGATGAGCTGGGGTTGGGGAGAGAGAATGCCTTCCACCTGAGTCTCGTCTGTTCTGAAAACTCTGCTCTTTGGCCTCAGGAATATGCCTCCGTCTAAGGCAGCTTTAGCACAGTTCACAGTGGAGCTTCAGGAACCCCAAAATCTTCTCAGAATTTGTATGCCAAACTTGGTATTTATGTGTTGTTTTCACATAGTCTGACCTCCTTCCCCCAAAAGAGGTAAGAAGCATTGTGTCTAAAGAGAAACCAATTTGTGTCATCCCTGATGTCCCTTAATTCCCCCGAAATCCAATTACATCCAGGTCATGGAGGTTGATTCTTGAACTCCCTTGAGTCTTGGACCATTCCCAAAGACAACAAACACAACTTCCTAACCTGTCCTTGCTATGTCAGCTACCCAGGGATTTCTGAGACCCTCCTGATACATCTTAGCCAAAAACCTACCTGTAGAAAGGACACTTCACCCAAGAACACATATGAAGGACCAACAAGCACGTGAAAAGATGCTCAACATCATTAGTCATGGGGAAACGCAAATTAAACCTCAACATGATATCTCCAGATAGCCCCTGGAATGGCTGAAATTAGAAAGACTGACAACACCAAGTATTAGAGAGGATTTGGAGAAACCAGACCTCTCATACATTGCAAGGGAGTCCAAAATGGTGCAGCCACTTTAGAAAGCAGTTTGACAGTTTCCTGTCAAAAAAAGTCTAAGTGTGGACAAGCTCCTATCCTACAACCAGCAATTCTACTCCTAAATCTTTACACAAGAACAACATACAACCACACAAAGCCCTGCATGTGACTGTTTATAGCAGCTTTATTCATAATAGCCCCAAATGGAAACCACACAAACGGGTACCAAATGCAAATGGATAAACAAATTGTGACATAGCCATACATATGTTGGCAACAAAAAGAAATAGACCACTGATAGACACAACAACATGGCTG
>NW_025803660.1:0-8183 GCF_021613505.1 Equus quagga
GGGCCGTGAGCTTGGAGTGCTGGTGCGTGAGGTTTATTGACATTGCGATTCTGCGTTTCCACAGTCCACGTGAGGCCCAAGGAGCTCTGGGGAGATGAAGTTCAGCTGCCTCTCTTTCCGGCAGCCCTAGGCTGGTTTTGTCTTAAATGGGGTCAAGACTGTGGAGACGCGTTGGCGTCCCCTGCTGAGCAGCCACCGGGACTGTACCATCGCCATCCACATTGCTCACAGGGATTGGGAAGACACGGCCTGGAGGGAGCTGCTGGTGGAGAGGCTGGGGAGGACCCCCGCTCAGATTCGGGCCTTGCTCCAGGAAGGGGAAAAGTACGGCCGTGGAGTGATAGCTGGCAAGTGCTGCTGTGCCGACCAGCGCTCAGACACCTCCCAGGGCTGCCCCCGGGACCTTGCTCAGGAGTTTGGTGGCTTGTTTTCTTTTGAACTGCTGTGTGTGTGTGGGCAGTTTGGTTTCTTTCAGCAACAGACCTTCAGAGGGGCAACAAAGGGCCCTGACCCTGGGGTTGGTTGGCTGAGGTTCCCCGACCCAGGGTGAACCCTTTCTCCATCCTGGGCCTCCGTTCCCGTTTGTGATGCAATAGGCAGGGTGAGCTCTGAGTCTGCATGTGGGGTTTGCCTGTGTGTGTATGTGCTTGCGTGTGCGTGTGTGTGGCAGAGATCCTGAGAGGCAGCACAGCACACAGAGTGGGTTGGACCGGCCTCTAGCCTCAGGCTGCTCCCTGGCTTCACGCGCCTGTCCCACCCCCAGTGCCTGCTGCATACTGGGCAAGTCCCCTAACACCTCAATGGTTGAGGTCCCACATCAGTTCCGGTTACCTCGTGAAGTGCTTGGGGACCCGCTGGCTTGTAATTTCCCTGCAGCGGCCGGGGCCATTGTGATCTGTACCTGCTGCCCTCAGCAGTCTGATTGGGATCTGCCTGTTATTTTGGTGGGGTTGTTGAGGACAAGCCCCTCTCCTCATTGTCTCTCCCTCGGCCTCTCCCAGAATCCCGTGGACAGAGTTTGGCACATGAGAAGTGCTCACTCAGAGTGACCCACTTCACTCCGTGTCCATTGGGCGATATCATCTTAGTCTCTGGTGGTTGTAACTTTGAATACCCATGTTATCTGACAGGCAGGCCCTGGTTTGTGGAAGGAAAAACATCTCTGTGCTCCTCCCTTTGTGCACAGGGCTCGTTGACATTGGGGAAACTTTGCAGTGTCCAGAAAACTTAGCTCCCGATGAGGTGGTGGAACTGGAAAATCAAGCCGTGCTGACCAACCTGAAGCAGAAGTTCCTGACGGTGCTTCCAAACCCCAGGTGGCTGCTGGAGCCCATCCCCAGGAAAGGCGGAAAGGATGTCTTCCAGGTAGACATTGCAGACGACCTGATCCCCTTGGGGGAGGAGGCCTGACGAGCGTGGGCTCCCGTGGGCTCCTCAGAGGAAGGTCACCGAGAGACCAGCGAAATCATGACCCAGCAGCTCATCGTCACACGGTGGACGTGGAAATCGGGTTCAGTGTGGATTGGCACCGCAGTGGAGCGTTCCCCACTATGTGCTGTTCACGTAAACAGATTCTCCACTCACTTAGATGCAGGGACGGGGAGCGGGACTTTCCTTGCAAGATACCTCTCTGGGCTCAGTGACAGTCTCAAGGACTTTGACCTTCAGAAAAAAGGGAAAGCTGCCAGGGAGTTCTTGGCGCTGCCACTCATTTTGGTCCAGCTGATTTCTGGATTGGCCAAAGAAATATGTTTTAAGAGGAATCGTTAGTGTTCTCCCCTCTCTTTGTTCTAGTCAAACTCATAGAGTGTTTGCACAGCATCCAGGGGACGTTGTGTGGAGGCTGGGAGCGGGCGCTGAGTGATTGCTGGAGAGTGACCAGCCCTGGATGGCCTCATTCCTGATGAAGAGGACATCAGACTTGGAAACAGAGCACCTGTCCTTGCAAAAGACTTTCTCTGCTGTAAAAGTGTCCCTTGGCTCATGGGGCATGCGTGTTAGACATGTCACACAGCTACTTCATGTGTGAAGAAAGGAGCTTAAATACAGCTCTCTCGGGAATGTGACAAGTAGTGTTGTTTATTTTGTAGGAAGTCTTTTTTCTTTCTTTGTTTTTGGTAATTTGTTAGAAAAGTTTCTAATGGTTGTTACCTGTGAGCATGATGGGCTTTCCCCCAGGCATTGACTAGAATGACCTGTCTCTTCTGAGCCAGACTGCAATGGTCGGACATCCCTGGGCAAATGGGCTGGCCCTAGTTTGGAAGGCCCCTGCCTCTTAGGCCAGGGACATTGAGCTGCTGATCAGAAACTTCCTGGCATCATAGATGGGACCCATGAGGAAAGACCCTCCTATTTCAAGATACGTGAATAGTGTAAGGTGATAGCCCCAAGGTCACGAGTCAGGCTGTTCTGTGTCCTGACCACCAGGCCAGGCTCAGGGAATGAGATCTTCCTGGGCTTGCCTCGATACTCCCTAGCCAAGTCCTTGGCTGAATGTGTGAAAATGCTTGTTCTTCAAATGAAAGAGGACAACGGGGACCAAAGCCTGTTTGGGGCCGGGATTTCCAGCCTCCTCAGGCTTATCTGATGAGCTGTGTGTAGTATCGCAAGTTAGAAAGAACACCGAGTCACAATTCTCATTAGATTGTTTATTTACTCCCTCAGAGTTTCGCATCATGGCTGTAAAATGGTGGTTTTTATCTGTCACTAGTGACCTGTGAGCTTAGGAACGTGGGTTGTCCTTAAAGTGCTCACATAGTGCACACTTATAATCTGAGGAGCTTTCCTGCTCCTCGTCCTCGTCAGGGGCCTCATATGGAGCCATCACTGAAAGGGAAGCCAGCAGGATGGAATAACAGGTATTGTACAAGGACATCACCGAATCATAATCTGGGTAATCTGGGGGGCTGGTGGGTGGTTCCTCTGCACCGTCTCCTCCGCCAGTAGCCATGGACTCAAACAGAACATTCCTGGATGTGCCCTCCCCACTTGGGCTGCCTGGCTCACTTGGTTCACGATTTTCTGTGGCATGTCCTTCTACACTGCTCACAGAGTGGACATCAGAGCACATGAACGACCAGGTGTCAGTGGGTCCCTGAGCTTTTGGGGCTTCCTTTTGGGCCTTTCTGTCAGTTTCTATGGTGGGTTCATTTTGACAGATTCGTGGGGAGCGCCTCGTAGCTGCTACCTGCTTCTTTCTCTTTGGAGTTGTTGTGCTGGTCCCTGGCTGAGCGGTAGTTCTCACGTTGCCTCTTTGGATGTTCTCGATGAGCAGAGGCTTGTCTCTCCTAAAGTTGGAGTTACGGTAGATCTGAAACAAAATCAATCCTGTTAGTCATCCTGGGAGCAAATATTCCCACCCCCGCCCATCATAATGGTCTTGTTTTCCTAGGGAGAAAAGATCTTTTTAACTTGCTGGCAAGTTTCATTTTGCCCTAGAGCCTGAGCTCGCTCAACATACGTAATGCATAGGTTAAGGTGCATCTATCTCCTTGACATTAACTGAGCTCTCAGAGTCTTTCGTCACACCTGCAGATTACCTCTCGGGGTGGTTGTTTCATAGGAACAACTATACCTTCTCATCTTTCCATAAATAAAGTCTCACGTGAAAAAAGTTATCCTCAGAAATTAAGCCCTTTCAGTGCATCATTCATCTTGGTCTGCTAGGAAGATGTTCGAGGGACGGAGAACATGGGAAACAGAAGGACATTCTACTTTACCATCATTCTCTTGTTCCCTGGAGAGTGAACCGAAGGGTCGTTTGGACGTATTTTGCTGAAGCCGTAGAGGTTCAGTTGGCGGATAAAATTCTTCAAGCTGTCTGTTTCAAAAATTCTCCCTGGGCCTCTCCGATGAAGAATCTCCCTCTGGAAAAGATCCACTTCAATGATCACGGTGTCTCCCTCATCATTCCAGCGCACAGACGTGAAGGCGTCGTCCTCAGCTACCATCCAAAGCTTTCTTGGGAAGGAGAGCCCGAGAAGGTGGTGGTTTTCTTCCACGTGGACGGCGCCTTGGTTTGGGTCCTGTGGTCGCGGGTTGTCTTGGGGGCCTGGATCTTGGCTCATGGCTTGGTCACTGTGGGTCTCCAAAATCTCCCTGGAATCCAGATTTGGATCCAGGGATGAATTAGTTGGGACCCCTGTTGCTGGCTCTCCGTCACCCGATGGGGCCTGCTTGACTTCATCTATCTGGTCGGTACTCTGACTAGCCATGGAGCTAGTCTAGGTCAGGAGCACTTTCTATCTGAGATCATATCCCTGAACTCTCAGGTCAGAAATGCCTTTGGTCAGGGTGGGGATGCCCAGTAAATACTGTCCACAAAATTCTAGAGTCTCGGTAGTGTGGCAACCGGCTGCTTAAGTCATCGTTCCCTTTAGTTGTCACATGATGTCACAAAGGTGGCTCACAGCTGGTCTGGAGAGGGAGCCCTGGCCAAGTGTGGGGGAGGGGAGGGGTGCAGGGTCCCAGCTTCTCTCTTTTCTAAAAGGAGAGAAACGTTTGGTTCAAGTTCCCAGGAAAGGCTCCTATCAGCTGCCAGGCACATTGTTTCATGTGGCCCGGCCCTGGATGGGTTGAGAAAGCACAATCCTGTCTCCACTCCCACCTCTAAAGACGGGTTGGGGGACCTGTTGCTGACCTCTCTGATGTGCTTAAGGGCCAGGCCCTGGTTAGTCCTAGCTTGGCTCCCACCAAGACTAGGCAGGTCATATGGGCCACTGGGGGACTGTGCCTCCCAGGAGACGGTGGTCCCTAGCAGGCTGATTTGCCTAGTCTAGGTTGATAGCCCCCTCCTTCTTTGTGCTGCTCCTGCTTCCTGCTTTGGTCTCCTCTAGCTGCTCCTGCTGTTTGGTTGGTCCTGCTCAGATGGGCCCAAACAAGGAGTCCTGTTTTCTTGCCTCTGGGTCAAGTTGTCCCCAGAGTAGTGCTGTGCTGGAGCACAGTGGGAGTGCTTCTGATGATCCTCAACCTCAGTGTCACCCAAAACACCTCAAACACACTATTACCCACAGCGTAGGCATGGAGGTGGATGGCCGCATCCTCCACTGTGCTTGGGAGGGAGTCTCCTCTTGTACTCTGCTTGCCCTCAACTCATCCCTCTCCAGGTTGTCTTTAGTTTCCATTTCTTCACCATAGAAACTCTTCTGGTTGTCCTGGACGAGCTCACTTTGGGAACACCTGCATGTGCCCTTTTCAAATCACCTTCCACAGCTGCTTGCATACAACCTCCCTTGAGGCTTCCTCTAAAGCCCTATTTCTTTTCTGCTTTAGAGTGGTTTGGCTTCTGCTCTCCCAGATTTCTGGCCTCTCACTTCCAAATTGGATCTCCTCTGGTACTTCCCCTTTTAATTCCTTGATTTGGGGGGGTTTAGCACCTATTCTGTTCTGTTGAGACAAAGCATTTCACTGACCCACTCCCCTGAGCCAGCCCTGCTCTCCTTGCCCCAAGCCGACCCCCACCCTCGACCCCAGTATCCCTCCCCTGCCATTACCTGGATGGTAGGTCCATTGAATAATTTTGTTTTCCGTTGGGTTAGATACTTTTCAAAGGGCCTACCTTACACAGACTCACTCCCAAAGAAAATTCCTACTTGTTTAGTTAGATGTAAGAAGACAACATGAAGATAGCCATCATTGCGTATGTGAAAATAGATGAGAGTGTGGCTGTGGAATCGCACAAAACCCAAATGAAAGTTGTCCTCACCACAGAGGAGAGGATACGATAGTGAATCTGGTGATAAGTGTTCTCTAGCTGTTGCGGACAACTTTGTTCTCGGGAGATAGAGTGGTACCATGGGAAGGCCCTGTCTGCAAGGATCTCAGGTCCTTTGTCCTGGCTGCCACTGAGAAAGGTCATTTGCCCTCTCTGAGGATCAATCCTTTGTTTCTAAAATGGGAGTGCAAATAGGGCTTGAAAGAGAATCTGCCAAGATACCTTTCACTCTGGGGACTGTAATCCTTAACAGAGCCCCGAGGTCTACATTTGGGCTTGGTCTGTGGTCTTTGTGCTTCAAAACAGGTTTCCAAAGAATTCATTGAAGAAGTCAGTTTATCCTGTAGGGACATGCCCTCAGAGGCTAAGAATTTAAATGGAAACCATTGGTGGCTTCTCAGAAGGGGCCTTCTTCTGATTTGGATGAACTTTGGATGAACAGCCATCTCCCTTCAGTTGCACAGCAGAGTATTTTTGCCTCAGTGAGTTCTGTAAAGACTGAGAATGAAATTTCCTTGTGGCCTGTGCTAGCTCATGAACTCGGCTGATGACTTATACAAAGGGATTGAGCCGTTTGGTGGGAGAAGAGAAAATGACTCAGGAAACTGCAGTCTGGCATTCTGCAGAGAACCAGTATTTACTTGATGTCATTTAGGCACTCTTGAAGTCCTAAGCCTTCTGTAGGACCATTAGCTCATGGCCTTTGTTTCAGGATTTGCCGAATTTCTGCTGTGGATAAGAACTAGGACACGAGGCTCATCTTGTCTTCTGAAGATGAAATCCTCACGGTGCTTACTTCAGTCTAGTTGATGAAAGGCATTATGAAAATGGCTTCCCTCGACTAAGGCTTCTCCGTCCCAGAATTTCAACCCTGTGCCCTGTGGCCGCCAGTCCCACAGTCTTTATTAGGTACCTAGGTTTGAGAGAAATGATTGGTTGGCTCTTCAGTGCTCCAGAGGCCCGAGAGATGACGTGTACGTGTCCCTGCCTTATGGACCAAAGCCCCAGGGTCAGGTGACTCTAGCAGATCACAGCTGATTGGACTCTGAGGACAGCCACCCCAGAGGGAAAGTGATTTCAGTCTGGACTTGCTGTGGGAAATGCACAGCCTGCAGCCATGGAGAAAGTGCCTAGCTGTGGGCTATGGGGCCCAAGGCCTGGGGCTGCCAAGGGGCAGGCCTGGCTGTGTGGTCTTTTTGCCTCCCCCTCCTTCCAGCCCCCCTTACCCTGTAAGTCCTGGTGGGAGCTGCCTCCTTACTCTTCTCCCTCCCTCCCAGGCACCAGCCGTGCCCCTGCAGTTGGTCTACCTCACATCTGAGTGGTCTCTCAGCTATGGCTCAGACAGAGGCCCTGGTGACATCGAGGCCTGCCCTTTCCAGTCTCCTGGCCGCAGGGCTCCTCTTACCCACTCACGCAGCCCTCCAGCCGCTTTCACTCACTGTCTTCTGGGCTCCAGCCCTGGGCCAACCCCACTGGGCCCCTGGCACTATTGTCTGACACGCTGGGAGCTCCTGTCAGGAAATGTCCTCCTGCTACCCCCTCTATGGCAGTGCCCTTCTCTGTCCAGAGGCCACTCAGCCTGTCTGGGTCCTACTCCAAGGCCTCTTCCTCAGTAAGGCCTTCCTCCCATCCCAGGTCCCCCTCATGGATCCTTCCCCACAGTTCCCACAGCCTAGCTGCCATGTCCAGTCCCAGTCGGAGTGCTCCTGCCCTGCTGTGATATTGGGTGCGTCTGTCTCCCCCTCCAGACTAGGAAGAAGGACCTTGAGCATGGCAGGGACCATTATGTGAAACCAGTGCCCAGTATACATGTTGGAAAGAAGGAAGTTCTGTGTCACTAGGAGCTGGGTTGGGTTTTGTGTCCTTGAACACAGCTCTGCATTATAACAGCAATGATAGGAGCAGTTGTGGAGGCCTGCTGCATCACACTGGCTGCGCGAGCGCTCTGAGGGTCTGGGCCATTTGCTCTTCAGCTAGTCCATGGACAGGGACCAGGAAAGGCCCAGCCTAGGCATGGCAGGTGGAGTTTCAGGCCCAGCTTCCACCCGGAGGAAGAAGTAGAGCCAGAATGGGGCCAACAGCCTCACCCCCATAGGGGGCCCTTCTGTCTGCCATGAAGCCACCGGCAGACTGCAGGACAAGCAGCAAAGGAGAGTCTTTGTTGTCTGGTGATGTCTCATTCTGTGGTGGTCCAAGGCTAAGGGCACGCCAGGGAACGTGTCCTTAGAGGCTAAAAATGGCATGGGGACCACTGGATTAAATGTGCCTTTCTAAAGGAGCCACGTGCAAGCCTTGTTAGCAGTCTGCCTCCCCTCCTTGCCTTAGACAGGGAGGCCTGGATTCTAGGGATTTCCACGAGCCTTACTCTCCTTTAGGGACGTTATCCCGGTTGGAATCGTGGTGTTAAAGTCAGTCTCAATCAGTCTCTCTCTGGTGTAAACTCTTTGAGGATTGGAAACAGAACAAGTCT
>NW_025803661.1:0-8208 GCF_021613505.1 Equus quagga
TTTCAGGGCACCTTGGGGACGCTGGGGAGAGGTCAGGCCCACGGGCCATGAGCTTGGAGTGCCGATGCGTGAGGTTTATTGACATTGCGGTTCTGCGTTTCCACAGGCCACGTGAGGCCCAAGGAGCTCTGGGGAGATGAAGTTCAACTGCCTCTCCTTCCGGCAGCCCTATGCAGGTTTTGTCTTAAATGGAGTCAAGACTGTGGAGACGCGTTGGCGTCCCCTGCTGAGCAGCCACCGGGACTGTACCATCGCCATCCACATTGCTCACAGGGACTGGGAAGACGCAGCCTGGAGGGAGCTGCTGGTGGAGAGGCTGGGGAGGACCCCCGCTCAGATTCAGGCCTTGCTCCAGGAAGGGGAAAAGTACGGCCGTGGAGTGATAGCCGGCAAGTGCTGCTGTGCCGACCACCGCTCAGACACCTCCCAGGGCTGCCCCCGGGACCTTGCTCTGGAGATTGGTGGCTTGTTTTCTGTTGAACTGCTGCATGTGTGGGCTATGTGGTTTCTTTCAGCAACACACCTTCAGAGGGGCAGCAAGGGGCACTTGGCTGAGGGTTGGCAGGCTGAGGTTCCACAACCCAGGGTGAACCCTTTCTCCATCCTGGGCCTCCGTTCCCATTTGTGATACAAGAGGCAGGATGAGGTCCGAGTCTGCATGTGGGGTTTGCCTGTGTGTATATGTGCTTGTGCGTGCATGCGTGTGGCAGAGTCCATGAGATGCAGCACAGCACACAGAGCGGGTTGGACTGGCCTCTGGACTCAGGCTGCCTGCCTGGCTTTATGTGCCTGTCCCACCCCCAGTGGCCGCTGCATACTGGGCAAGTCCCCTGACCCCTCAGTGGTTGAGGTCCCACATCAGTTCCGGTCACCTGGTGAAGTGCTTGGGGACCCGAGGGCCTCCAATTTCCCTTCAGGGGCCGGGGCCCTTGTGATCTGTACCTGCTGCCCTCAGCAGTCTGACTGGGATCTGCCTGTTATTTTGGTGGGGTTGTTGAGGACAGGACCCTCTCCTCCTGATTGTCCCTCCCTCGGCCTCTCTCAGAATCCTGCGGACAGAGTTTGGCACGTCAGAAGTGCTCATTCAGAGTGACCCACTTCACTCCGTGTCCATTGGGCGATATCATCTTAGTCTCTGGTGGCTGTAACTTTGAATACCCATGTTCTCTGACAGGCAGGCCCTGGTTTATGGAAGGAAAAACATCTCTGTGCTTCTCTCTTTGTGTACAGGGCTTGTTGACATTGGGGAAACTTTGCAGTGTCCAGAAAACTTAGATCCTGATGAGGTTGTGGAACTGGAAAATCAAGCCGTGCTGACCAACCTGAAGCAGAAGTTCCTGACGGTGCTTTCAAACCCCAGGTGGCTGCTGGAGCCCATCCCCAGGAAAGGCGGAAAGGATGTCTTCCAGGTAGACATCCCAGAGCACCTGATCCCCTTGGGGGAGGAGGCCTGACGAGCGTGGGCTCCTCAGAGGAAGGTCACCGAGAGACCAGCTAAATCATGACCCAGCAGCTCGTCGTCAAACGGAGGACGTGGAAATCGGGTTCGGTGTGGATTGGCACTGCAGGGGAACGCGCTACCCACTATGTGCTGTTCATGTAAACAGCTTCTCCACTCAGATGCAGGGATGGGGGAGCGGGACTTTCCTTGCACGTCTCTGGGCTCGGTGACAGTCTCAAGGACTTTGACCTTCAGGAAAAAGGCAAAGCTGCCAGAGAGTTCTTGGCACTGCCACTCATTTTGGTCCAGCTGATTTCTGGATTGACCAAAAAATACGTTTTAAGAGGAATCGTTAGTGTTCTCCCCTCTCTTTGTTCTAGTCAAACTCATAGAGTGTTTGCACAGCATCCAGGGGACGTTGTGTGGAGGCTGGGAGCGGGCGCTGAGTGATTGCTGGAGAGTGACCAGCCCTGGATGGCCTCATTCCTGATGAAGAGGACATCGGACTTGGAAACAGAGCACCTGTCTGTCCTTGCAGAAGACTCTTGCTCTGTTGTAAAAGTGTCCCTTGGCTCCTGGGGCATGAGTGTTAGACATGTTGCACAGCCACTTCATGTGTGAAGAAAGGAGCCTAAATACAGCTCTTTCGGAAAAGTGATAAGTAGCATTGTTTATTTTGTAGAAAGTCTTTTTCTTGCTTTTGTTTTTTTTTTGTCATTTATTGGGAAAATTTCTAATGGTTGTTACCTATGAGCATGATGGGCTAAACCAGGCAGTGGTTGGACATCCCTCGGCAAATGAGGTGGCCCTACTTTTAGGTGGACCTCTTTGGAAGACCCCTGGCTCTTGGTCAAGAGACATTCAGCTGCTGATCAGAAACTTTCTGGCATCTTAGGGGGACCCATGAGGAAAGACTCTCCTATTTCAAGATGCATGAATAGTGTTAGATGATAGCCCCAAGGTCAAGAATCAGGCTATTCTGTGTCCTGACCACCAGGCCAGGCTCAGGGAATGAGATCTTCCTGGGCTTGCCTTGATACTCCCTAGCCAAGTCCTTGGCTGAATGTGTGAAAACGCTGGTTCTTTAAATGAGAGGACAGTGGGGACCAAAGCCTGTTTGGGACCAGGATTTCCAGCCTCCTCAGGCTTATCTGAGGAGGTGTGTGTAGTATCACAAGTTAGAAAGAACACCGGGTTACAATTCTCATTAGATTCTTTATTTACTCTCTCAGAATTTTGCATCATGGTTATAAACAGTCGTTTTTATCTGTCACTGGTCATCTGTGAGCTTAGGGACCTGGATTGTCCTTGCAGTGCTCACAAAGTACACATTTGTAATCTGAGGAGCCCTTGTGCTCCTCGTCCTCGTCAGGGGCCTCATTTGAGGACATCACTGAAAGGGCAGCCAGCAGGATGGAATAACAGGTGTTGTATAAGGACATCACCGAATCATGATCTGGGTAATGGGGGCTGGTGGGTGGTTCCCCTGCGCCCTCCCTTCCAGCAGTAGCCAGGGGCACAAACTTACTATTCCTGGACGTGCCCTCCCCACTTGGGCTGCCTGGCTCACTTCGGCGACCATTTTCCAGGGCACATCTCACAGAACAGATATCAGAACACAAGAACCACCAGGTGCCACTGGTTCCCTGAGCTTTAGGGTTTTCCTTCTGGGCCATTTCGTCAGCTGCTTTGGTGGGTTCATTGTGACGGATTCGTGGGGAGCGCCTCGTAGCTGCTACCTGCTTCTTTCTCTTTGGAGTTGTTGCGCTGGTCCCAGGCCGAGCGATAATTCTCAGGTCGCCTCTTCTCCGAATGTTCTCAATGAGCAGAGGCTTGTCTTTCTGAAATTTGGAGTTACGGTACATCTGAAATGAAATCAATCCTGTTAGTCATCCTGGGAGCAAATATTCACACCCCCCCCCCCCCCCCCCCAATCAGAATGGTCTTGTTTTCCTAGGGAGAAAAGATCTTTTTAACTTGCTGGCAAGTTTCATTTTGCCCTGGAGCCTGAGCTTACTCAACATACATAATACCTAGGTTAAGGTGCATCTATCTCCTTGACATTAAGTGACCTCTCAGAGTCTTTTGTCACACCTGCAGATTATCTCTGAGGGGGCTGTCCTTTAAAAGGAGCAAATATACCTTCTCATCTTTCCGTAAATAAAGTCTCATGTGAAAAAAGTTATCCTCAGAAATTAAGCCCTTTCAGTGCATCATTCATCTTGGTCTGCTAGGAAGATGTTCGAGGGACGGAGAACATGGGAAACAGAAGGACGCTCTACTTTACCATCATTCTCTTGTTCCCTGGAGAGTGAACCGAAGGGTCGTTTGGACGTATTTTGCTGAAGCCGTAGAGATTCAGTTGGCAGATAAAACTCTTCAAGCTGTCTGTTTCAAAAATTCTCCCTGGGCCTCTCTGGTGAAGAATCTCCCTCTGGAAAAGATCCTCTTCAATGATCACGGTGTCTCCCTCGTCATTCCAGCGCACGGACATGAAGGCGTCATCCTCAGCTACCATCCAAAGCTTTCTTGGGAAGGAGAGCCCGAGAAGGTGGTGGTTTTCTTCCACGTGGATGGCGCCTTGGTTTGGGTCCTGTGGTCGCAGGTTGTCTTGGGGGCCTGGATCTTGGCTCATGGCTTGGTCACTGTGGGTCTCCAAAATCTCCCTTGAATCCAGATTTGGATCCAGGGATGAATTAGATGGGACCTCTGTTGCTGGCTCTCGGTCACCCGATGGGGCCTGTTTGACTTGCTCTGTCTGGTCGGTACTCTGACTAGCCATGGAGCTAGTCTAGGTCAGGAGCATTTTCTGTCCGAGACCAGATCACTGAACTCTCAGGTCAGAAATGCCTTTGGTCAGGGTGGGGATGCCCAGTAAATACTGTCCACAAAATTCTAGAGTCTCTATAGTGGGGCAACCGGCTGCTTAAGTCATCGTTCTCTTTAGTTGTCACATGATGTCACAAAGGTGGCTCACAGCTGGTCTGGAGCAGGAGCCCTGGCCAAGTGTGGGGGAGGGGAGGGATGCAGTGTCCCAGCTTCTCTCTTTTCTAAAAGGAGAGAAACTTCTGGTTCAAGTTCCCAGAAAAGGCTCTGGTCAGTCACCAGGCACATTGTTTCATGGGGCTGGGCCCTGGATGGGTTGAGAAAGCATGATCCTATCTCCACTCCCACCTCTAAAGACAGGGAGGGGGACCTGTTGCTGACCTCTCTGGTGTGCTCAAGGGCCTGGCCCTGGTTAGTCCTAGCTTGGCTCCCACCAAGACCAGGCGGGTCAGATAGACCCTTGGGGGACTGTGCTTCCCAGTAGACGGTGGTCCCTAGCAGGCTTATTTGCCTAGTCTGGGTTGATAGCCCCCTCTTTCTTCCTCTCGACCCCACTTCTTGCTTTGGTCTCTTCCTGCTGCTCCTGCTGGTTGGTTGGTCCTGCTCAGATGGACACAAACAAGGAGTCTTGCCCCTGGGTCAAGTTGTCCCCAGAGTAGTGCTGTGCTGGAGCACAGTGGGAGTGCTTCTGATGATCCTCAACCTCAGCGTCACCCAAAGCACCTCAGACAGTGTTACCCACAGCACTGGTGTGACGGTGGATGGCCACATCCTCCACTGTGCTTGGGAGGGAGTCTCCTCTTGAACTCTACTTGCCCCCAAATCTCATCCCTCTCCAAATCACAGTAGGATTGTCTTTAGTTTCCATTTCTTCGCCATAGAAACTCTTCTGGTTGCCCTGGATGAGCTCACTTTGGGAACACCTGCATGTGCCCTTTTCAAATCACCTTACCCAGCTTCTCGGATACAGCCTCCCTTGAGGCTTCCTCTAAAGCCCTATTTCCTTTCTGCTTTAGAGTGGTTTGGCTTCTGCTCTGCCAGATTTCTGGCCTCTCACTTCCAAATTGGATCTCCTCTAGTACTTCCCCTTTTAATTCCTTCATTTGGGGGGTTTAGCACCTATTCTGTTCTGTTGAGACAAAGCATTTCACTGACTCATTCCGCTGAGCCAGCCATGCTCTCCTTGCCTGAAGTCCACCTCCACCCCTGACCTGTGTGTTCCTCCCCTGCCATTACCTGGATGGTAGGTCCATTGAATAATTTTGTATGCTCTTGGGTTAGATACTTTTCAAAGGGCCTCCTTTACACAGACTCACTCCCAAGGAAAATTCCTACTCGTTTAGCTAGATGTGAGTAAGGAAACCAATGTGAAGATACTCATCACTGTGTATTTGAAAATAGATGAGAGTCTGGGTGTGGAATGGGACAAAACCCAAATGAAAGTCATCCTCATCACACAGGAGAGGATAGGACAGGGATTTTGGTGATAAGTGTTCTCTAGATGTTGTGGACAAATTTGTCCTTAATATTCACTCTGCATCTAGAGATAGAGTGGTACCATAGGAAGGCCCTGTCTTCAAGGATCCTAGGTGTTTGTCCTCGCTGCCACTGAGTAGGGTCATTTGCCCTCTCTGAGGGTCAGTCCTTTGTTTCTAAAAGGGGAGTGCAAAGAGGGTTGGAAAGAGAATCTCCCAAGATGCCTTTCAGTCTGGGGACTGCAATCCTTAATGGAGCCCCCAGGTCAACATTTAGGCTTGATATGTGGTCTTTGTGATTCTAAACAGGTTTCCAAAGCATTCATTGAAGAAGTCCATTTATCCTGTAGGGACATGCCCTCAGAAGCTAAAAATTTTAATGGAAGCCATTGGTGGCTTCTCAGAAGGGGGCTCCTAGAGTCTTTGGATGAACAGCCATCTCCCTTCAGTTGCACACCAGAGTATTTTTGCCTCAGTGAGTTCTGTAAAGACTGAGAATGAAATTTCCTTGTGGCCTGTGCTAGCTCATGAACTCAGCTGATGACCTATACAAAGGGATTGGACTGTTTGGTTGGAGAAGAGAAAATGTCTTGGGAAACCAAAGTCTGGCATTCTGCAGAGAACCAGTATTTACTTGATATGATTTAGACACTCGTATGTCCTAAGTCTTCCGTAGGACCATTAGCTCAAGTCCTTTGTTTCAAGAGACACCGAATTTCCATTGGGGTTAAGAATCTAGGACATGAGGCTCATCTTGTCCTCTGAAAATGAAATACCCATGGTGCTGACTTCAGCCTAGTTGACGAAAGGCATTATGGAAATGGCTTCCCTTGACAAAGTCTTCTCAGTCCCAGAATTTCAATACTTGGCCCTGTGGCCGCCAGTCCTACAGTCTTTATTAGGTACCAACCATGCTCAAGACCCTTTGAGAGAAATGACTGGTTGGCTCTTCAGTGCTCCAGAGGCCCCAGAGATGACCCATAGGTGTCACTGCATTATGGACCAAACCCCCAGAGTCAAGTGGCTGTAGCACAGCACGGCTGATTGAGCACTGAGGACAGCCACCCCAGAGGGAAAGTGATTTCAGTCTGGACTCACTGCAGGTTCTGCTCAGCCTGCAGCCAGGGAGGAAGTGCCTAGCTCTGGGCTATGGGGCCCAAGGCCTGGGGCCGCCAAGGGGCAAGCCTGGCTGTGTGGCCTTTTTGCCTTCCTCTCTTTCCGGCCCTCATCGCTCAGGAGGTCCTCGAGGGTGCTGCCTCTTTACTGATCTCCCTCCCTCCTGGGCACCAGCCATACCCCTGCAATTGGTCTACCTCACACCTGAGGTGTCTCTCTCAGCCATGGCTCAGACACAGGCCCTCATGACATCCAAGGCATGCCCTTTCCAGTCTCCCGGCCACTGCGTTCCTCTTACCTACTCAGGCTTCTGCCAGCCCAGAGGCCCTCCAGCCGCTTTCACTCACCATCTTCTGAGCTCCAGCCCCACTGGGCCCCTGGTGCTATTGTTTGACATACTGGGAGCTCCTGTCAGGAAAGGTCCTCCTGCTACTCCCTCTATGGCAATGCTCTTCTCTGTCCAGAGGCCCCTCAGCATGTCGGGGTCCCACTCCAAGACCTCCTCAGTAAGGCCTTTCTCCTATCCCAGGTCCCCCTCACAGCTCCTTCCCTGGGGTTCCCACATAGTGCCCCTGCCCCACTGTGATGTTCGGTGCATCGGTCTCCTCCTCCAGACTAGGAAGGAGGACCTTGAGCATGAACATGGCAGAGACCATCATGTGAACCCGGTCCCCAGTATGCATGTTGGAATGAAGGAAGTTCTGTGTCACCAGGAGCTGGGTGGGGTTTAGTGTCCTTGAACACAGCTCTGCATTGTAACAGTAATGATAGGAGCAGTCGTGGAGGACGCAACCTCCTGCATCACAGTGCCTGTGTGAGTGCTCTGAGGGTCTGTGCCATTTGCTCTTCAGCACAGTCCCTGGCAGGTACCAGGAAAGGCCCAGCCTTGGCTTGGCAGATGGAATCACAGGCCCAGCTTCCACCCTGAGGAAGAAGTAGAGCTGGAATGGGGCCCACAGCCTCACCCCCAGAGGGGGCCCTTCTTTCTGCCATGAAGCCACTGGCACACTGCAGGACAAGCACCAAAGGAGAGTCTTTGTTGTCTGGTCACGTCTCATTCTGTAGTGGTCCAGGGCTAAGGGCACGCCAGGGAACGCGTCCTTAGAGGCTAAAAATGGCACAGGGAACGCTGGCTGAAATGTGCCTTTCTAAAGGATCCATGTGCAAGCCTTGTTATCAGTCGGCCTCCCCTTCTTGCCTTAGACAGGGAGGCCTGGATTCTAGGGATTTCCACGAGCCTTACTCTCCTTTAGGGACGTTATCCCGGTAGGAATTGTGGTGTTAAAGTCAGTCTCAATCAGTCTCTCTCTCTGGTGTAAACTCTTTGAGGATTGGAAACAGAACAAGTCT
>NW_025803662.1:0-2726 GCF_021613505.1 Equus quagga
AAACTCTGCAACTTCTCACCACCTAAATCCCCTACCAATGAATCTGGCTCATTCCCAAAAGTTATAGAACACTCAAGCCGTGTATATGAAGAGAAATTCAAAATAAAACTACTACTCAAATTTCCTGCCTTGAGTGATATTTTATTTTCATTGACCATCACATAACTCTGAAGACTGTAAAACTCTTTTCAAGGCATGGAAGGACAATCTCTGGTTTCTTTCACATACCTTTGCAGGATGCCATTTACTTCCTGGGGAGCAAAGAGAAAATATTAGTGAAGAAATAATACGTCCTCCCCACTTACAATACTTCATCAAACACCCACCACCCCGAGATGTGGTGAGAAAAGACCTGGTCCAAATTGAGAGCCCAAAGTAAAGACAAGACCCAGGACAAACACTCCAGAACATTCGTGAGATATTGTCATGTATCTTAAAAGTTAGTAACAGCTTTGAGACTTTTGAAGTACAGAATGAGGCTTCCAGAATCTGGATGTGAGACATATTTATGAGCAAAACAAGAGGTTCCTACTTTTTTTATCCAAAATACATAACGCTCTCCATGAGATGATTTCAATAATTCATTGTTCTTTCATTGTTGAATGAAAATGTACATTGATGTACGTTTATTTACCAAGCATTATGCCAGCCTTTACACAATCAAAGATGAGTAAATGGTCATAATATTCCTCAAGAAGTTTACATGGCTTTTGCTGAGGGTACAAGCAAACAAATGTACTAATGTGGCATTTTTCAAGTCTATCTCTTCTCATTTTATACACTGTCTATAAGTGACATCATCTACTCTCTTCACTTCGACACACATGTATGTCTAGTTAATTTCCAACACTTTACTGTTACTCAATATTTCCTCTTACATTCAGGTTAATATATTTAGTATTTAAAAAGCTACAGGAACCAGTAACTTAGGATGTGTAAAAGGTAACAGTATTCACACATCAAATTGTCTCCTCTCTTAGACCCATCGCTCATAATATTAGCAATATCCAATTAGTCACTGTTATAAATGTACGATATTTACCCTCCTCTTCAGTCTCTATCATGCCAGTTTAGTCCACATTCTTAACAGATTTTAGTCATGTGATCTTCTTTATCATCACAGATATTATTTTATTTGTTTGAACAGATAAGTACAAATATATTTGGGCATTTTTATCCTGGATTTACATCCTCCATGTCACCAAAAACTAGGCCAACAGCTGGGCCTACACATGCCAAAACAAGAGTTTTGCTTTCTATATTAGAGCTTTTGTTTCAATATGACAAAAACCAAATAAAACTAGATTGAGTAGAGAAAAGTATGGGAGGTAAATATAACTTTGCTCAAAGATTATTTTTGAAGCTCAGACATGGTCATCAGGATCTGGTCTATGTCCTTCTCCAAATTCTGTTTATTCCCTCTATCTTGACTTTTTTCTCAGTTCATGAAGGGAACATAAATCTCCTGATACAAGCTACAGAATAAAAGAGGACTTCTCTTGTCAGTTATCATAACTAATTCAGAGGCCTGCATGGCATTGGCCTGCACTGGATCAGATGCCAATATTGAAAGCATCACTCTGTTGTTGTTGGAAGGAAATGAAGTAGAGTTGAAGGCAAATTTCTATACTTTACTAGAATTCAATTATTATTTATCTGACGTAGATCATGATAGGACAAGGTCCATATTGTAACCATGAGAACAACCACTATGAAAAGAACTAAAAAAAACAAAAAAAAACAGAGAATAGGAAAACAAAATTTTATATTGGAAAGATTTCTTTAACACAAAAGAAGCTTCTTAAGAAGAAAGAGGTGAACAAAAACCACAGGATACATAGATAAAGCAAATAGCATATGCTAAATTTAAATACAGTAATATCAATACTTGCATTAAATGTCATTGTCTTAATACTCTAATTAAAAAGCAGAGATTGTTTCACTAAATAAAAAGTAAAATTCAATTATTGCTATCTGTAAGATATATTTTGGATTCAAAAACACAAATAGGGCACTTGTAAAAGTGTAGAAAAATATACACCACACAAGCAACAATCATAAGATAGCTCAAGTGCCTATATTATTATTACTTGATAAAAGGAAATTTAATACAATAAATCTTATGAGAGAATGAGAGGGAAATTTCATAATGACAAAAAGATCAGACATCAAAAAGGTATAACGATTATAAATGTATATGCACCTAACAAAAAAGCTTCAACATACAAAAAGCAAGATTAAAAGGAAAAATAATTCAATGATAATACACAGAGAATTCAATAACTCACTCTCAATAATTGAGTGAACAGCTTGCATGCAAACTGTCAAGGATAGAGAAGACATAGAAAGTACTATCTACCAATTTACCTAACAGACCTCTATAGACCATTTCACACATGAATGCAGAATACACAGAATTTTCAAGTTCATGTGGAAAAACTTTCTGGACATACAGTATTTTAAGCTACAAAACCACTGTCGATATATTTAGAAGATTGAAATAATAAAATACATGTTTCTGATTTTGGAGAAGAATTGCATTTGAAGTCCACAGCAGAAGAAAACGTAAGAAATCACTAAATATGTTTTAACTAAACAACACACTTTCAAATATCCCAAGGCTTAACAAAACTATCACAAAGGAAATTTGAAAATAAGATGAACTGAGTGAAAATAAAACAGAAATAATCAAAAAGTATGCCATACAGCTAAAGCAATGAATTTAT
>NW_025803663.1:0-2726 GCF_021613505.1 Equus quagga
ATAAATTCATTGCTTTAGCTGTATGGCATACTTTTTGATTATTTCTGTTTTATTTTCACTCAGTTCATCTTATTTTCAAATTTCCTTTGTGATAGTTTTGTTAAGCCTTGGGATATTTGAAAGTGTGTTGTTTAGTTAAAACATATTTAGTGATTTCTTACGTTTTCTTCTGCTGTGGACTTCAAATGCAATTCTTCTCCAAAATCAGAAACATGTATTTTATTATTTCAATCTTCTAAATATATCGACAGTGGTTTTGTAGCTTAAAATACTGTATGTCCAGAAAGTTTTTCCACATGAACTTGAAAATTCTGTGTATTCTGCATTCATGTGTGAAATGGTCTATAGAGGTCTGTTAGGTAAATTGGTAGATAGTACTTTCTATGTCTTCTCTATCCTTGACAGTTTGCATGCAAGCTGTTCACTCAATTATTGAGAGTGAGTTATTGAATTCTCTGTGTATTATCATTGAATTATTTTTCCTTTTAATCTTGCTTTTTGTATGTTGAAGCTTTTTTGTTAGGTGCATATACATTTATAATCGTTATACCTTTTTGATGTCTGATCTTTTTGTCATTATGAAATTTCCCTCTCATTCTCTCATAAGATTTATTGTATTAAATTTCCTTTTATCAAGTAATAATAATATAGGCACTTGAGCTATCTTATGATTGTTGCTTGTGTGGTGTATATTTTTCTACACTTTTACAAGTGCCCTATTTGTGTTTTTGAATCCAAAATATATCTTACAGATAGCAATAATTGAATTTTACTTTTTATTTAGTGAAACAATCTCTGCTTTTTAATTAGAGTATTAAGACAATGACATTTAATGCAAGTATTGATATTACTGTATTTAAATTTAGCATATGCTATTTGCTTTATCTATGTATCCTGTGGTTTTTGTTCACCTCTTTCTTCTTAAGAAGCTTCTTTTGTGTTAAAGAAATCTTTCCAATATAAAATTTTGTTTTCCTATTCTCTGTTTTTTTTTGTTTTTTTTAGTTCTTTTCATAGTGGTTGTTCTCATGGTTACAATATGGACCTTGTCCTATCATGATCTACGTCAGATAAATAATAATTGAATTCTAGTAAAGTATAGAAATTTGCCTTCAACTCTACTTCATTTCCTTCCAACAACAACAGAGTGATGCTTTCAATATTGGCATCTGATCCAGTGCAGGCCAATGCCATGCAGGCCTCTGAATTAGTTATGATAACTGACAAGAGAAGTCCTCTTTTATTCTGTAGCTTGTATCAGGAGATTTATGTTCCCTTCATGAACTGAGAAAAAAGTCAAGATAGAGGGAATAAACAGAATTTGGAGAAGGACATAGACCAGATCCTGATGACCATGTCTGAGCTTCAAAAATAATCTTTGAGCAAAGTTATATTTACCTCCCATACTTTTCTCTACTCAATCTAGTTTTATTTGGTTTTTGTCATATTGAAACAAAAGCTCTAATATAGAAAGCAAAACTCTTGTTTTGGCATGTGTAGGCCCAGCTGTTGGCCTAGTTTTTGGTGACATGGAGGATGTAAATCCAGGATAAAAATGCCCAAATATATTTGTACTTATCTGTTCAAACAAATAAAATAATATCTGTGATGATAAAGAAGATCACATGACTAAAATCTGTTAAGAATGTGGACTAAACTGGCATGATAGAGACTGAAGAGGAGGGTAAATATCGTACATTTATAACAGTGACTAATTGGATATTGCTAATATTATGAGCGATGGGTCTAAGAGAGGAGACAATTTGATGTGTGAATACTGTTACCTTTTACACATCCTAAGTTACTGGTTCCTGTAGCTTTTTAAATACTAAATATATTAACCTGAATGTAAGAGGAAATATTGAGTAACAGTAAAGTGTTGGAAATTAACTAGACATACATGTGTGTCGAAGTGAAGAGAGTAGATGATGTCACTTATAGACAGTGTATAAAATGAGAAGAGATAGACTTGAAAAATGCCACATTAGTACATTTGTTTGCTTGTACCCTCAGCAAAAGCCATGTAAACTTCTTGAGGAATATTATGACCATTTACTCATCTTTGATTGTGTAAAGGCTGGCATAATGCTTGGTAAATAAACGTACATCAATGTACATTTTCATTCAACAATGAAAGAACAATGAATTATTGAAATCATCTCATGGAGAGCGTTATGTATTTTGGATAAAAAAAGTAGGAACCTCTTGTTTTGCTCATAAATATGTCTCACATCCAGATTCTGGAAGCCTCATTCTGTACTTCAAAAGTCTCAAAGCTGTTACTAACTTTTAAGATACATGACAATATCTCACGAATGTTCTGGAGTGTTTGTCCTGGGTCTTGTCTTTACTTTGGGCTCTCAATTTGGACCAGGTCTTTTCTCACCACATCTCGGGGTGGTGGGTGTTTGATGAAGTATTGTAAGTGGGGAGGACGTATTATTTCTTCACTAATATTTTCTCTTTGCTCCCCAGGAAGTAAATGGCATCCTGCAAAGGTATGTGAAAGAAACCAGAGATTGTCCTTCCATGCCTTGAAAAGAGTTTTACAGTCTTCAGAGTTATGTGATGGTCAATGAAAATAAAATATCACTCAAGGCAGGAAATTTGAGTAGTAGTTTTATTTTGAATTTCTCTTCATATACACGGCTTGAGTGTTCTATAACTTTTGGGAATGAGCCAGATTCATTGGTAGGGGATTTAGGTGGTGAGAAGTTGCAGAGTTT
>NW_025803664.1:0-2665 GCF_021613505.1 Equus quagga
AAACTCTGCAACTTCTCACCACCTAAATCCCCTACCAATGAATCTGGTTCATTCTCTATAGTTACAGAACACTCAAGCCGTGTATGTGAAGAGAAACTTAAAATAAAACTACTACTCAAATTTCCTGCCTTGAGTGATATTTTATTTTCATTGACCACCAGATAACTCTGAAGACTGCAAAACTCTTTTCACGGCATGGAAGGACAATCTCTGGTTTCTCTCACATACCTTTGCAGGATGCCATTTACATCCTAGGGAGAAAAGAGAAAATATTAGTGAAGAAATAATACGTCCTCCCCACTTACAAAACTTCCTCGAACACCCACCACCCCCTGATGTGGTGAGAAAAGACTTGGTCCAAATTGAGAGCCCAAAGTAAAGAAAAGACCCAGGACAAACACTCCAGAACATTCATGAGATATTGTCATGTATCTTAAAAGTTAGTAGCAGCTTTGAGACTTGTGGAATTACAGAAGGAGGCTTCCAGAATCTGGATGTGAGACATATTTATGAGCAAAACAAGTGGTTCCTACTTTTTTTTATCCAAAATGCATAAGGCTCTCCATGAGATGATTTCAATAATTCATGGCTCTTTCATGATTGAATGAAAATGTAATTTGATGTACTATTATTTACCAAGCATTATGCCAGGATTTATACAATCAAAGATGAGTAAATAGTCATAATATTCCTCAAGAAGTTTACATGGCTTTTGCTGAGGGTACAGGCAAACAAATGTACTAATGTGGCATTTTTCAAATCTATCTCTTCTCATTTTATACACTGTCTATAAGAGACCTCATCTACTCTCTTCACTTCGACATGCATGTATGTCTAGTTAATTTCCAACATTTTACTGTTACTCAGTATTGCCTCTTACATTCAGGTTAATATATTTAGTATTTAAAAAGCCTCAGGAACCAGTAACTTAGGATGTGTAATAGGTAGCAGTATTCACAAACCAAATTGTCTCCTCTCTTATACCCATTGTCCATAATGTTACCAATATCCACTTGGTCACTGTCTTGAAAAGGACAATATTTACCCTCCTCTTCAGTCTCTACCAAGCCAGTTTAGTCCACATTCTTGACAGATTTTAGCCATGTGATCTTCTTTATCATCACAGATATTACTTTATTTGTTTGAACAAATAAGTACCAATACATTTGGGCACTTTTATCCTAGATTTACATCCTCCATGTCACCAAACTAGGCCAACAGCGGGGCCTACAAATGCCAAAACAAAAGTTTTGCTTTCCGTGTTAGAGCTTTTGTTTCAATATGACAAAAACAAAATAAAACTAGATTGAGTAGAGAAAAGTATGAGGGGTAACTATAGTTTTGCTCAAAGATTATTTTTGAAGCTCAGACACGGTCATCAGGATCTGGTCTATGTCCTTCTACAAATTCCATTTATTCCCTCTATATTGACTTTTTCCTGAGTTCATGAAAGGAACATAAATCTGCTGATATATGCTACAGAAGAAAAGAGAATGTCTCTTCTCAGTTATCATAACTAATTCAGAGGTCTGCATGGCATTGGCCTGCACTGGATCGGATACCAATATTGAAAGCATCACTATGTTGTCGTTGGAAGGAAATGAAGCAGAGTTGAAGGCAAATTTCTATATTTTACTAGAATTCAACTATTATTTATCAGAAGTAGATCATGACAGGACAACATCCGTATTGTAACCATGAGAGCAGCCACTAGGAAAAAACTAAAAATAAAAAAAATAAAAACAGAGAATAGGAAAACAAAATTTTATATTAGAAAGATGTCTTTAACACAAAAGGAGCTTCTTAAGAAGAAAGAGGTGAATAAAAACTACAGAATACATAGCTAAAGCAAATAGCATATGCTAAATTTAAATACAATCATATCAATAGTTGCATTAAATGTCATTGTCTTAATACTCTAATTAAAAAGCAGAGATTGTTTCACTAAATAAAAAGTAAAATTCAATTATTGCTATCTAAGATATATTTTGGATTCAAAAATACTAATAGGGCACTTGTAAAAGTATAGAAAAATACATACCACACAAGCAATAATCATAAGATAGCTCAAGTGCCTAGATTATTATTATTAGATAAAAGGAAATTTAATACAATAAATCTTAAGAGAGAATGAGAGGGAAATTTCATAATGACAAAAAGTTCAGACATCAAGAACATATACCTGTTATAAATGTATATGCACCTAACAAAAAAGCTTCAACATACAAAAAGCAATATTAAAAGGAAAAATAATTAAGGTTAACTACATATAGATTTCAATAACTCACTCTCAATAATTGAGTGAACAGCTTGCATGAAAACTTTCAAGGATATAGAAGACATAGACAATAGTATCTACCAATTTACAGAACAGACATCTATTGACATTTTCACACATAAATGCAGAATACACGGAATTTTCAAATTCATGAGGAAAAACTTTCTGGACATACAATATTTTAACCTACAAAACCACTGTCGATATATTTAGAAGATTGAAATAATGAAACATATGTTTCTGACTTCAGAGAAGAACTACATTTGAAGTCCACAGCAGAAGAAAAAGTAAGAAATCACTAAATATGTTTTAATTAAACAACACACTGTAAAATATCCCAAGGCTTAACAAATCTGTCACAAAGGAAATTTGAAAATAAGATGAACT
>NW_025803665.1:0-2665 GCF_021613505.1 Equus quagga
AGTTCATCTTATTTTCAAATTTCCTTTGTGACAGATTTGTTAAGCCTTGGGATATTTTACAGTGTGTTGTTTAATTAAAACATATTTAGTGATTTCTTACTTTTTCTTCTGCTGTGGACTTCAAATGTAGTTCTTCTCTGAAGTCAGAAACATATGTTTCATTATTTCAATCTTCTAAATATATCGACAGTGGTTTTGTAGGTTAAAATATTGTATGTCCAGAAAGTTTTTCCTCATGAATTTGAAAATTCCGTGTATTCTGCATTTATGTGTGAAAATGTCAATAGATGTCTGTTCTGTAAATTGGTAGATACTATTGTCTATGTCTTCTATATCCTTGAAAGTTTTCATGCAAGCTGTTCACTCAATTATTGAGAGTGAGTTATTGAAATCTATATGTAGTTAACCTTAATTATTTTTCCTTTTAATATTGCTTTTTGTATGTTGAAGCTTTTTTGTTAGGTGCATATACATTTATAACAGGTATATGTTCTTGATGTCTGAACTTTTTGTCATTATGAAATTTCCCTCTCATTCTCTCTTAAGATTTATTGTATTAAATTTCCTTTTATCTAATAATAATAATCTAGGCACTTGAGCTATCTTATGATTATTGCTTGTGTGGTATGTATTTTTCTATACTTTTACAAGTGCCCTATTAGTATTTTTGAATCCAAAATATATCTTAGATAGCAATAATTGAATTTTACTTTTTATTTAGTGAAACAATCTCTGCTTTTTAATTAGAGTATTAAGACAATGACATTTAATGCAACTATTGATATGATTGTATTTAAATTTAGCATATGCTATTTGCTTTAGCTATGTATTCTGTAGTTTTTATTCACCTCTTTCTTCTTAAGAAGCTCCTTTTGTGTTAAAGACATCTTTCTAATATAAAATTTTGTTTTCCTATTCTCTGTTTTTATTTTTTTTATTTTTAGTTTTTTCCTAGTGGCTGCTCTCATGGTTACAATACGGATGTTGTCCTGTCATGATCTACTTCTGATAAATAATAGTTGAATTCTAGTAAAATATAGAAATTTGCCTTCAACTCTGCTTCATTTCCTTCCAACGACAACATAGTGATGCTTTCAATATTGGTATCCGATCCAGTGCAGGCCAATGCCATGCAGACCTCTGAATTAGTTATGATAACTGAGAAGAGACATTCTCTTTTCTTCTGTAGCATATATCAGCAGATTTATGTTCCTTTCATGAACTCAGGAAAAAGTCAATATAGAGGGAATAAATGGAATTTGTAGAAGGACATAGACCAGATCCTGATGACCGTGTCTGAGCTTCAAAAATAATCTTTGAGCAAAACTATAGTTACCCCTCATACTTTTCTCTACTCAATCTAGTTTTATTTTGTTTTTGTCATATTGAAACAAAAGCTCTAACACGGAAAGCAAAACTTTTGTTTTGGCATTTGTAGGCCCCGCTGTTGGCCTAGTTTGGTGACATGGAGGATGTAAATCTAGGATAAAAGTGCCCAAATGTATTGGTACTTATTTGTTCAAACAAATAAAGTAATATCTGTGATGATAAAGAAGATCACATGGCTAAAATCTGTCAAGAATGTGGACTAAACTGGCTTGGTAGAGACTGAAGAGGAGGGTAAATATTGTCCTTTTCAAGACAGTGACCAAGTGGATATTGGTAACATTATGGACAATGGGTATAAGAGAGGAGACAATTTGGTTTGTGAATACTGCTACCTATTACACATCCTAAGTTACTGGTTCCTGAGGCTTTTTAAATACTAAATATATTAACCTGAATGTAAGAGGCAATACTGAGTAACAGTAAAATGTTGGAAATTAACTAGACATACATGCATGTCGAAGTGAAGAGAGTAGATGAGGTCTCTTATAGACAGTGTATAAAATGAGAAGAGATAGATTTGAAAAATGCCACATTAGTACATTTGTTTGCCTGTACCCTCAGCAAAAGCCATGTAAACTTCTTGAGGAATATTATGACTATTTACTCATCTTTGATTGTATAAATCCTGGCATAATGCTTGGTAAATAATAGTACATCAAATTACATTTTCATTCAATCATGAAAGAGCCATGAATTATTGAAATCATCTCATGGAGAGCCTTATGCATTTTGGATAAAAAAAAGTAGGAACCACTTGTTTTGCTCATAAATATGTCTCACATCCAGATTCTGGAAGCCTCCTTCTGTAATTCCACAAGTCTCAAAGCTGCTACTAACTTTTAAGATACATGACAATATCTCATGAATGTTCTGGAGTGTTTGTCCTGGGTCTTTTCTTTACTTTGGGCTCTCAATTTGGACCAAGTCTTTTCTCACCACATCAGGGGGTGGTGGGTGTTCGAGGAAGTTTTGTAAGTGGGGAGGACGTATTATTTCTTCACTAATATTTTCTCTTTTCTCCCTAGGATGTAAATGGCATCCTGCAAAGGTATGTGAGAGAAACCAGAGATTGTCCTTCCATGCCGTGAAAAGAGTTTTGCAGTCTTCAGAGTTATCTGGTGGTCAATGAAAATAAAATATCACTCAAGGCAGGAAATTTGAGTAGTAGTTTTATTTTAAGTTTCTCTTCACATACACGGCTTGAGTGTTCTGTAACTATAGAGAATGAACCAGATTCATTGGTAGGGGATTTAGGTGGTGAGAAGTTGCAGAGTTT
>NW_025803666.1:0-7230 GCF_021613505.1 Equus quagga
GAGGCTGGCAAACCCTGACCAGTCTCTTACTGAGGATATTATGATGTTCTCCCAATCTGTGGCTCACTTGTATTCTAATCTGACCAAACCTATTTTAGATGTAATCCTGACCTCCTATCCGCTCATCCAGACTGCTACATCCAGAGGAGCTAGCCCAATGGGGCCCACCCTATTAGCAGGGCTTGTGGTATATGCCACTGCTAAAGTGTTGAAAGCCTGCTCTCCCAAATTTGGTAAATTGGCGGCTGAAGAAGCTCATAGAAAAGGCTATTTGCGATATGGGCACTCCAGAATTATAGCCAATGTTGAAGAAATTGCCTTTTACAGAGGACATAAGGTAAGATAGAAATTAAGATGATGGGTGAAATGTGAGACTGTTCAAGCTGCCACTGCAGTGCTAGATACCATCTGTTGTACTGTTGATGGACCCGCTTCTTTAGCATTTTAGACTCCTATGACATCTAAACCTGTACTAGAATGTATGCTTCCTCACCCTTTTTACTCACAAGTTGTTAAAGAATTATAGAGTGCAAACTTTTCTAAAGTTTCATGAGAATAAAATTTTCAGCACTCAGTCTACTTAGCCTCAGTTACCCAAACATGCTCAGAATTATCTCTGACGCATTTTCTTAAAACTTAAATCCTAATTGGTTGTAGAACATTAGAAGAAAATGTGTTTGGAAACTGAGTAAACACATGTCCATTGAGATGGAAAATTTAGGATGGTATTCTCCTGTTGTTATTATTGAGGGCCCTTTGTTTTTAAGAGGAAAAAAACCCTGTCCTTTTACATGAAAGACAAGTTTAACAATTTTGCATGTCTGGTCAGCAATGGAGGGTCCTCAGTCCTAAGAAGTGCAGGAGAGTGTGTCTCACAAATGGCATTTCCAACTCTTAGTTAATGTTCAGCCCATGTTTGACACAAATAAAAAGAGGCAGTGAAATGAAATTTTGTCTGGCTTTGAGAGAAAAGCTAAGATTAGAGAAGAAATGAGGAGGAGAAAAGGAATTTCAGAACGTTATTTCTGAATACTAAAGATTTTCGACATTAAGCAGATCCCTAAAATAGTTAGCCTAATTACATAAACTTCCAGAGCATTGAAGTAACCTCAGAATATTAAATACGACCAAATTTTTTAAGGTGATGCATCTGAAATCTTAATACAAATGACTTAGTACAAATGAAATATTCAGGTATTCTTAAGTTGAAATGGTATTTTAATTCCCAAGCAGAATTCTTTACTTTTTGAAGCATCATTAGTTATCAAGACAAATGTTTACAGTAGTAGGAATCTGAAGAAGAAAATTTAAAGCAAATTTAGGACTTCTACTCCCCCTTGAAAATTGGCCTTATAGGTTGTATTAGTCATATTGACCTGTGATTCTTCTTGAATCATTGAACTCAGTGATTTAAATTATAGCATGCTGTAGGCCTCCGGCATTTAAGACAAAATCCAGCAAATTGAGTTAGTTCGAAAATGGAATCTAATTACACATATGTGTGTCATGTGTTTATTTTCAAATATTTTTGGTGTGATCAAGAAGGATAAAGTTCTAACATTGTTTACTCATGTCTTATAGAATATCGTTTAATTTTAACCTCATGCAAGTAATTTTGAAATAAAAATTATAAATCACTGACATATACTTTATATTTACTAAGTATCATGGGTTTTTTTCAATAGTATAGGTGTGACCAAATTAAATAATAATGACTCATTCTTATATTAATCTGTATTTTTTTAGTTGTTAGAATCATAGATCATACTATACTAAGTAAAACAAAATAATGTGTACCTATCTTTAAAGAAAGCCTTCAGACATACAATATTTACTTTTATAACTTATGCTGGGTTCTTGCCTCTTTTTCCCTCTATAGGTGGAAATGAAGCAACTCCAGAAAAGTTACAAAGCTTTAGCCGATCAGATGAACCTCATTTTATCCAAACGTTTGTGGTACATCATGATAGAGCAGTTCTTGATGAAGTATGTTTGGAGCAGCAGTGGACTGATTGTGGTGGCTGTACCTATTATCACTGCAACTGGCTTTGCAGATGGTGGTAATGACATTTATGCTTAATCTTCAATATATGTTTAGGATTATTTCTCTTGAAGGTGTCACTGCTGGTTTTGTGTGAGTGAAACTGAATATGTAGCCATTTTTCTGTGGTCATTAACGGTCAGAAACAGAGGCAGACTTTGCAACATCCAATAATAATACCTGCAATGTGAAAGGAGATAAGTGGCTCAAAAGTCCTTTCCAGTTGTGAGATATTTCAAATTAATATCTTGAAAAGCAGTGTAAGTTCTCTCCATGTGTTTTAAACTTCAGTTCTGCACATCCCATGTGTTTAGTCTATAAATATTCTGTAACTGGATCTGATCTGTTTTGTGATTTGAAGAGTTGGTTGACTACATTAGGCAACTAGGAATATTGTTCTAGGAAGTGCTTCACACCATGGAACAAGATCTCCTCTACTTGTAGGTAACATAGATAAACCTCCTATGTAGCATGATTTGGTGGCATTGTGGGGGTAGGGGTTGTCAAGCTGCCCCTGTCTAATTCTAGCTATCACCACCCCAGTGGTTTTTACCAACATTTTTCATCTTTGGGATAACTAAGAAAGATAAGGACAACAAGAACAATATTAAAACGTTTTGTAATACTTGAGATGGGAGTTTGGGTCATAATGGGCAGAGACAAAGGGGAGTTAATTAAAGTAGCAGCATTTTCTGCTCTTCCTCCAAAATTTAACGTTCCCCCTTCTCTTTAAAAACCACTTGGTCAAAATTGGCCTTAGTGTTGAAGTAACTAAATAAAAGCATGGGCTTTGTAGTAAGACAGAGCTTTGCTCAACTCTTGGCTTTCCCTCTTCCTGCCTGTATCCTCTTAGTCATGTTAATTAAACTCTGAACCTCCATTTCCTCATCTGTAAAATGAGAATTGGAAAGGCTGCTTCAGAGGACTGTTGGGAGGATTTAACAGAATAATGTTTATAAAGTACAGAGCATGCTCTTGACGTTCTTGATACAGAGTGACAATTATTACCTAGGAAACAAAAGGCAACACTGAGAATAAGGTAACAGAATTCACACTATTTTACGGCTATTTTTGGTGTACAATTAAGAATTATTTGTTTGAAGTCATCTAATAAAAACAAGTAAAAAAATTACCCTATACTTTAATATTTTGAAACAGTGCTTCAATGCTTTAACCAATTATTACAAAAAAAAATTGTCAAATTTGAGTCATTCTTACCTTAAAATTGTTCATTTTAGTAAATTGGAATTTGTCAATCCCATGTGATAAGACTATAGATATACCAAATATACTCCACAACTCAACTGTCTAATACTGTGTTTAGACCACTGGGAAACTGAATTTTATCTATTTTTATGTTTTCAAAGTTTTATTTTTTAAAAAATCATTTTAAAAGTTTATATTGAATAAGGCGTTGTTAGTAATAGTATTTTTAGACATAATCCTTTCATTATAAGATAAAATAAATTGCTTTTTCAAAAAAGTATTGGAGAAAAAAATGACACAAAAATTTATGGTCTTGAGATTAGTTTTAGTAAGACACAACAAAATTATCAGATATTCATAGTGGATCTAAGTATATGGATGTTTTAAAAGTTTCATATATAACGTATAGAGACAACACCAATGACAAGATTATGGTGTAGTTCTCTTAGTGCTTGGAAGCACTGGTCTTATTACAAAACCCCAGAGTATTCAACATAGAGCAGAGAAAATGCAGCTATTAATGGTGACAAATTAACCCCACAGAGACCAGTAAGAAGTAAACAGTGTATGCAAAGAATCTAACAATCTTATTTCTATGGGTGATGTAATAAGATATTTAAAAATAAATCCTGAAAATATCATATTAAATTAAAGAAACAACATTAAAATTTCAGATTGAAACTATGATAATCACAGTGATGCAAGTAAAATAAAGTAATTCTTAAAGCTTCTTTTCAAAAGAGGATTTTATACAAAGAGAAGCAGTATAAGAATTTCATAGAGGAAAAAAATAAATTCATATGACAGCATTATTATGAGAAGCTGCTTCAATATCTTCTGTAATTTCTAATGTTACTATATATACGCTTATAATGTTTGTACGTATTTACTAAAGACATTTGACCTACAATGATTTAACACATGAAAATATTGTTAGCATTTTACTCATACAAAATTATTTTTTCCAAATAATGATATATCTTTGAGGCTTTAGGTCTTGGAATTACATATCATATATTCTAATCTAATCTTCAGTCTTAATTTACACTTATGCCCTGAGTTGTCCCTTATGTTAGAGATGAATTAAATACATGATACTGTATATTTTAAAGCAAAAATAGGTGGAAAAAGTGGGTGAATGAGAGAAGAATGGCAAAGAGAAAAGGGAGAAAAAGTAGGATAGAGGAAAAAAAGACAATACAATAAAGAAGCAGGCCACTGTTCAGATCTTGACTCAGCTATTTAGTAGTTATCCATCCTTGAGAAATTTGCATAAACTTTATATGCCTCAGTTTTCCTCTCTTAACCATAGGTATAGTAATATATATCTTACAGAATTATGAAATTGTATATAATGTATTTAATGTGCTTTGAAACAGTTCTCAGCAAGTAGTAAGAATTCAGGTGGATCATTGTTAATATTTATTCTATTCTTACCATGTGGGCTCTGGCATCAGATTGCCTGGGTTCAAATGCTTACTCTTTTGCTTACTAGGCTATGACTATGGGCAAGTCATTTAACCTTCTTGTGCTTCCATTTCCTCATTTCTGAAATGGGAGAAATTATAGCAGGGTTGTTAGGAGGATTAAAGAAGAGTACATGTGTAAAATTTAGAACAATGCCTGCTTCATCGAAAATGCTCAATAGACATTTGCTGGCACGATTATTGTTGTTAAGAGAGCAAGATATTTAAAAGTGATTAGGAAGTCAGAGGTAAAAGTGCAGATAGGAGGAAGAGCCTGCATAGTTTTTTTGGAGGAGAAAAGAAAAATAGTTTTGTAGTAGATTTGTTATACCACCCACCTACAACTTCAAGTGAAATCTTATGGTTAGGACAGGATTATGTTTATATTCAAGTTCACATTACAAAATTGCATGTGGAATCATGCCATTTTCACATCAGATGAGGAGCTTAGAGGTCATCCAGACTGGAGTCCCAGATTTGCCTAAGGGCACACAGATGGTTAGTGGAAGCACTAAGGATAGAAGACATTATGTGATTCCTAGTGTGTTACTTTTCTTACCTTCATCACGCTACCTCCATTTAGCTATATTGGAACTTAGTCTATAAGGGACTTAGTTTGAGACCAAGCAATCGTGGGAGCTAATGCTTGAAATAGAGGCATTGAAATAGTTAATTATATATAGTTTCTATTATATTTTCTTAGAGGACATTACCCCTTTCTTTGCTTTGTATTAAGAGAAAGACTGAAATTATGTCAAGAAAATAGTTACCTGGGAGCTGTATCTCAATTTTTTAATGTTATAGGCCACTTTTCTTCTCTTCATATCAAAAGCAGTTCTGGGCAAGGCCAGAGAAAGCTACTTATAGGTCCCTTCTGCCGGACCTTATCACAGACACCTGACAGGCAGTGAAGAGAGCACCTAAGCCACTAGCACTGCCAGTAGCGTCCACATGTTGGTGATCTGCTAACGTGAGGTGGCACATCAGAAGTAGCAACTGAAAGCACTCTTAGGAATGGAACTGAACTCTACCATAACCCTCATAACATGGGTGATATTTTATTCCTAAAATGTACTTCCAACAAGATGATCTCCATAGTTCCTGCTGCAGGAGTATGTCTCATATTCAAATGCCAAATTGTTGAAATATAATTTTGTATTTGGGTCAGTTTACATATGACTACTCTCTTGTTGACCAATTATTGTCACAGTAATTATCAATACATATCAAAGACATACTTTTTAGCTGTAATTAGCTATTTGTGTCAGGAGCTATAATTTTTAAAGTATAACATACATGCCCACAACGGCACAATCATTAGTGTACCACTCAGTGAACTGTCACAAAGTCAACCCATACACGTAAGCACCACTGAGAAGAAACAGAACCTTACCTTCATCCTAGAAGCTCCCATCCCAGAAACCCCTTCGCAGTCTTATCCTCATCTTCAGCCTCCTACTCCCATCCCCACTTCCTCCTGCCCCTGCCCCCATGCCACAGCAAAGGCAGGCATTTTACCGATCATTCATTAGTATTTGCTGGGTTTTGAGCCTTATATAAATAGTATCATGCAGTACGTAAGAGATTTTTAGTTGCTTCACATCTTTGTCAATGTTTGATGTGAGTCTTTTTCCTTTTAGGCATTCTTATGAGTGTATAAGCGTGCTTCATTGTAGTCTTAATTTGCATTTCTCTGATGACTGAGGAGGTTAAGCATTTTTCATTTGTTTATTGGCTACTTGGATAGCCGTTTTTATGAAGTACCGATAAGTTTTTTCTTCATTTTTAAACTGGCTTATCTGGTTTTTGCTTGTTCATTTGTAGAGCTCTTGTGTATTCTGTAATGAGTAGTTTGTCAGATACACACACACACACACACACACACTCTCAAATCTCTTTTCCCACTCTATTCTTGCCTTTTCAGTCTCTTAAGTGTCTAAGAGAAGTTCATAATTGTAATATAGTTCAATTTATCAATCATTTTCTTTGTTGTTAGTGCTTTTTTTTTGTCCTGTTTAAGAAATATTTGCCTAACCAAAGGTCATAGAGTTATTCTCCTATTTTTTTTTTTTTTTGAGGAAGATTAGCCCTGAGCTAACTACTGCCAATCCTCCTCTTGTTTTTCTGAGGAAGACTAGCCCTGAGCTGACATCCATGCCCATCTTCCTCTACTTTATACATGGGACGCCTACGACAGCATGGCGTTTGCCAAGCGGTGCCATGTCTGCACCCGGGATCTGAACCAGCGAACCCCAGGCCATCGAGAAGCAGAACGTGCCAACTTAACCACTGCACCACTGGGCCGGCCCTCTCCTATTTTATCTTCTAGAAATTTATTGGTTTTTCATTTCACATTAAGATCATCAGTTAGAATTGATGTTTATATATGGTATGAGGTAGGGTAAGATTGAGATTTGTCAAGGTGGCAAAGATAAAACATAAGTGACAAGAAGTAAACTCAGATTGTAATTCCAAAGAAAAAAGTACAGAAGGGTAGCCTGCTTTTTTAATTTTTAA
>NW_025803667.1:0-7230 GCF_021613505.1 Equus quagga
TTAAAAATTAAAAAAGCAGGCTACCCTTCTGTACTTTTTTCTTTGGAATTACAATCTGAGTTTACTTCTTGTCACTTATGTTTTATCTTTGCCACCTTGACAAATCTCAATCTTACCCTACCTCATACCATATATAAACATCAATTCTAACTGATGATCTTAATGTGAAATGAAAAACCAATAAATTTCTAGAAGATAAAATAGGAGAGGGCCGGCCCAGTGGTGCAGTGGTTAAGTTGGCACGTTCTGCTTCTCGATGGCCTGGGGTTCGCTGGTTCAGATCCCGGGTGCAGACATGGCACCGCTTGGCAAACGCCATGCTGTCGTAGGCGTCCCATGTATAAAGTAGAGGAAGATGGGCATGGATGTCAGCTCAGGGCTAGTCTTCCTCAGAAAAACAAGAGGAGGATTGGCAGTAGTTAGCTCAGGGCTAATCTTCCTCAAAAAAAAAAAAAAATAGGAGAATAACTCTATGACCTTTGGTTAGGCAAATATTTCTTAAACAGGACAAAAAAAAAGCACTAACAACAAAGAAAATGATTGATAAATTGAACTATATTACAATTATGAACTTCTCTTAGACACTTAAGAGACTGAAAAGGCAAGAATAGAGTGGGAAAAGAGATTTGAGAGTGTGTGTGTGTGTGTGTGTGTGTATCTGACAAACTACTCATTACAGAATACACAAGAGCTCTACAAATGAACAAGCAAAAACCAGATAAGCCAGTTTAAAAATGAAGAAAAAACTTATCGGTACTTCATAAAAACGGCTATCCAAGTAGCCAATAAACAAATGAAAAATGCTTAACCTCCTCAGTCATCAGAGAAATGCAAATTAAGACTACAATGAAGCACGCTTATACACTCATAAGAATGCCTAAAAGGAAAAAGACTCACATCAAACATTGACAAAGATGTGAAGCAACTAAAAATCTCTTACGTACTGCATGATACTATTTATATAAGGCTCAAAACCCAGCAAATACTAATGAATGATCGGTAAAATGCCTGCCTTTGCTGTGGCATGGGGGCAGGGGCAGGAGGAAGTGGGGATGGGAGTAGGAGGCTGAAGATGAGGATAAGACTGCGAAGGGGTTTCTGGGATGGGAGCTTCTAGGATGAAGGTAAGGTTCTGTTTCTTCTCAGTGGTGCTTACGTGTATGGGTTGACTTTGTGACAGTTCACTGAGTGGTACACTAATGATTGTGCCGTTGTGGGCATGTATGTTATACTTTAAAAATTATAGCTCCTGACACAAATAGCTAATTACAGCTAAAAAGTATGTCTTTGATATGTATTGATAATTACTGTGACAATAATTGGTCAACAAGAGAGTAGTCATATGTAAACTGACCCAAATACAAAATTATATTTCAACAATTTGGCATTTGAATATGAGACATACTCCTGCAGCAGGAACTATGGAGATCATCTTGTTGGAAGTACATTTTAGGAATAAAATATCACCCATGTTATGAGGGTTATGGTAGAGTTCAGTTCCATTCCTAAGAGTGCTTTCAGTTGCTACTTCTGATGTGCCACCTCACGTTAGCAGATCACCAACATGTGGACGCTACTGGCAGTGCTAGTGGCTTAGGTGCTCTCTTCACTGCCTGTCAGGTGTCTGTGATAAGGTCCGGCAGAAGGGACCTATAAGTAGCTTTCTCTGGCCTTGCCCAGAACTGCTTTTGATATGAAGAGAAGAAAAGTGGCCTATAACATTAAAAAATTGAGATACAGCTCCCAGGTAACTATTTTCTTGACATAATTTCAGTCTTTCTCTTAATACAAAGCAAAGAAAGGGGTAATGTCCTCTAAGAAAATATAATAGAAACTATATATAATTAACTATTTCAATGCCTCTATTTCAAGCATTAGCTCCCACGATTGCTTGGTCTCAAACTAAGTCCCTTATAGACTAAGTTCCAATATAGCTAAATGGAGGTAGCGTGATGAAGGTAAGAAAAGTAACACACTAGGAATCACATAATGTCTTCTATCCTTAGTGCTTCCACTAACCATCTGTGTGCCCTTAGGCAAATCTGGGACTCCAGTCTGGATGACCTCTAAGCTCCTCATCTGATGTGAAAATGGCATGATTCCACATGCAATTTTGTAATGTGAACTTGAATATAAACATAATCCTGTCCTAACCATAAGATTTCACTTGAAGTTGTAGGTGGGTGGTATAACAAATCTACTACAAAACTATTTTTCTTTTCTCCTCCAAAAAAACTATGCAGGCTCTTCCTCCTATCTGCACTTTTACCTCTGACTTCCTAATCACTTTTAAATATCTTGCTCTCTTAACAACAATAATCGTGCCAGCAAATGTCTATTGAGCATTTTCGATGAAGCAGGCATTGTTCTAAATTTTACACATGTACTCTTCTTTAATCCTCCTAACAACCCTGCTATAATTTCTCCCATTTCAGAAATGAGGAAATGGAAGCACAAGAAGGTTAAATGACTTGCCCATAGTCATAGCCTAGTAAGCAAAAGAGTAAGCATTTGAACCCAGGCAATCTGATGCCAGAGCCCACATGGTAAGAATAGAATAAATATTAACAATGATCCACCTGAATTCTTACTACTTGCTGAGAACTGTTTCAAAGCACATTAAATACATTATATACAATTTCATAATTCTGTAAGATATATATTACTATACCTATGGTTAAGAGAGGAAAACTGAGGCATATAAAGTTTATGCAAATTTCTCAAGGATGGATAACTACTAAATAGCTGAGTCAAGATCTGAACAGTGGCCTGCTTCTTTATTGTATTGTCTTTTTTTCCTCTATCCTACTTTTTCTCCCTTTTCTCTTTGCCATTCTTCTCTCATTCACCCACTTTTTCCACCTATTTTTGCTTTAAAATATACAGTATCATGTATTTAATTCATCTCTAACATAAGGGACAACTCAGGGCATAAGTGTAAATTAAGACTGAAGATTAGATTAGAATATATGATATGTAATTCCAAGACCTAAAGCCTCAAAGATATATCATTATTTGGAAAAAATAATTTTGTATGAGTAAAATGCTAACAATATTTTCATGTGTTAAATCATTGTAGGTCAAATGTCTTTAGTAAATACGTACAAACATTATAAGCGTATATATAGTAACATTAGAAATTACAGAAGATATTGAAGCAGCTTCTCATAATAATGCTGTCATATGAATTTATTTTTTTCCTCTATGAAATTCTTATACTGCTTCTCTTTGTATAAAATCCTCTTTTGAAAAGAAGCTTTAAGAATTACTTTATTTTACTTGCATCACTGTGATTATCATAGTTTCAATCTGAAATTTTAATGTTGTTTCTTTAATTTAATATGATATTTTCAGGATTTATTTTTAAATATCTTATTACATCACCCATAGAAATAAGATTGTTAGATTCTTTGCATACACTGTTTACTTCTTACTGGTCTCTGTGGGGTTAATTTGTCACCATTAATAGCTGCATTTTCTCTGCTCTATGTTGAATACTCTGGGGTTTTGTAATAAGACCAGTGCTTCCAAGCACTAAGAGAACTACACCATAATCTTGTCATTGGTGTTGTCTCTATACGTTATATATGAAACTTTTAAAACATCCATATACTTAGATCCACTATGAATATCTGATAATTTTGTTGTGTCTTACTAAAACTAATCTCAAGACCATAAATTTTTGTGTCATTTTTTTCTCCAATACTTTTTTGAAAAAGCAATTTATTTTATCTTATAATGAAAGGATTATGTCTAAAAATACTATTACTAACAACGCCTTATTCAATATAAACTTTTAAAATGATTTTTTAAAAAATAAAACTTTGAAAACATAAAAATAGATAAAATTCAGTTTCCCAGTGGTCTAAACACAGTATTAGACAGTTGAGTTGTGGAGTATATTTGGTATATCTATAGTCTTATCACATGGGATTGACAAATTCCAATTTACTAAAATGAACAATTTTAAGGTAAGAATGACTCAAATTTGACAATTTTTTTTTGTAATAATTGGTTAAAGCATTGAAGCACTGTTTCAAAATATTAAAGTATAGGGTAATTTTTTTACTTGTTTTTATTAGATGACTTCAAACAAATAATTCTTAATTGTACACCAAAAATAGCCGTAAAATAGTGTGAATTCTGTTACCTTATTCTCAGTGTTGCCTTTTGTTTCCTAGGTAATAATTGTCACTCTGTATCAAGAACGTCAAGAGCATGCTCTGTACTTTATAAACATTATTCTGTTAAATCCTCCCAACAGTCCTCTGAAGCAGCCTTTCCAATTCTCATTTTACAGATGAGGAAATGGAGGTTCAGAGTTTAATTAACATGACTAAGAGGATACAGGCAGGAAGAGGGAAAGCCAAGAGTTGAGCAAAGCTCTGTCTTACTACAAAGCCCATGCTTTTATTTAGTTACTTCAACACTAAGGCCAATTTTGACCAAGTGGTTTTTAAAGAGAAGGGGGAACGTTAAATTTTGGAGGAAGAGCAGAAAATGCTGCTACTTTAATTAACTCCCCTTTGTCTCTGCCCATTATGACCCAAACTCCCATCTCAAGTATTACAAAACGTTTTAATATTGTTCTTGTTGTCCTTATCTTTCTTAGTTATCCCAAAGATGAAAAATGTTGGTAAAAACCACTGGGGTGGTGATAGCTAGAATTAGACAGGGGCAGCTTGACAACCCCTACCCCCACAATGCCACCAAATCATGCTACATAGGAGGTTTATCTATGTTACCTACAAGTAGAGGAGATCTTGTTCCATGGTGTGAAGCACTTCCTAGAACAATATTCCTAGTTGCCTAATGTAGTCAACCAACTCTTCAAATCACAAAACAGATCAGATCCAGTTACAGAATATTTATAGACTAAACACATGGGATGTGCAGAACTGAAGTTTAAAACACATGGAGAGAACTTACACTGCTTTTCAAGATATTAATTTGAAATATCTCACAACTGGAAAGGACTTTTGAGCCACTTATCTCCTTTCACATTGCAGGTATTATTATTGGATGTTGCAAAGTCTGCCTCTGTTTCTGACCGTTAATGACCACAGAAAAATGGCTACATATTCAGTTTCACTCACACAAAACCAGCAGTGACACCTTCAAGAGAAATAATCCTAAACATATATTGAAGATTAAGCATAAATGTCATTACCACCATCTGCAAAGCCAGTTGCAGTGATAATAGGTACAGCCACCACAATCAGTCCACTGCTGCTCCAAACATACTTCATCAAGAACTGCTCTATCATGATGTACCACAAACGTTTGGATAAAATGAGGTTCATCTGATCGGCTAAAGCTTTGTAACTTTTCTGGAGTTGCTTCATTTCCACCTATAGAGGGAAAAAGAGGCAAGAACCCAGCATAAGTTATAAAAGTAAATATTGTATGTCTGAAGGCTTTCTTTAAAGATAGGTACACATTATTTTGTTTTACTTAGTATAGTATGATCTATGATTCTAACAACTAAAAAAATACAGATTAATATAAGAATGAGTCATTATTATTTAATTTGGTCACACCTATACTATTGAAAAAAACCCATGATACTTAGTAAATATAAAGTATATGTCAGTGATTTATAATTTTTATTTCAAAATTACTTGCATGAGGTTAAAATTAAACGATATTCTATAAGACATGAGTAAACAATGTTAGAACTTTATCCTTCTTGATCACACCAAAAATATTTGAAAATAAACACATGACACACATATGTGTAATTAGATTCCATTTTCGAACTAACTCAATTTGCTGGATTTTGTCTTAAATGCCGGAGGCCTACAGCATGCTATAATTTAAATCACTGAGTTCAATGATTCAAGAAGAATCACAGGTCAATATGACTAATACAACCTATAAGGCCAATTTTCAAGGGGGAGTAGAAGTCCTAAATTTGCTTTAAATTTTCTTCTTCAGATTCCTACTACTGTAAACATTTGTCTTGATAACTAATGATGCTTCAAAAAGTAAAGAATTCTGCTTGGGAATTAAAATACCATTTCAACTTAAGAATACCTGAATATTTCATTTGTACTAAGTCATTTGTATTAAGATTTCAGATGCATCACCTTAAAAAATTTGGTCGTATTTAATATTCTGAGGTTACTTCAATGCTCTGGAAGTTTATGTAATTAGGCTAACTATTTTAGGGATCTGCTTAATGTCGAAAATCTTTAGTATTCAGAAATAACGTTCTGAAATTCCTTTTCTCCTCCTCATTTCTTCTCTAATCTTAGCTTTTCTCTCAAAGCCAGACAAAATTTCATTTCACTGCCTCTTTTTATTTGTGTCAAACATGGGCTGAACATTAACTAAGAGTTGGAAATGCCATTTGTGAGACACACTCTCCTGCACTTCTTAGGACTGAGGACCCTCCATTGCTGACCAGACATGCAAAATTGTTAAACTTGTCTTTCATGTAAAAGGACAGGGTTTTTTTCCTCTTAAAAACAAAGGGCCCTCAATAATAACAACAGGAGAATACCATCCTAAATTTTCCATCTCAATGGACATGTGTTTACTCAGTTTCCAAACACATTTTCTTCTAATGTTCTACAACCAATTAGGATTTAAGTTTTAAGAAAATGCGTCAGAGATAATTCTGAGCATGTTTGGGTAACTGAGGCTAAGTAGACTGAGTGCTGAAAATTTTATTCTCATGAAACTTTAGAAAAGTTTGCACTCTATAATTCTTTAACAACTTGTGAGTAAAAAGGGTGAGGAAGCATACATTCTAGTACAGGTTTAGATGTCATAGGAGTCTAAAATGCTAAAGAAGCGGGTCCATCAACAGTACAACAGATGGTATCTAGCACTGCAGTGGCAGCTTGAACAGTCTCACATTTCACCCATCATCTTAATTTCTATCTTACCTTATGTCCTCTGTAAAAGGCAATTTCTTCAACATTGGCTATAATTCTGGAGTGCCCATATCGCAAATAGCCTTTTCTATGAGCTTCTTCAGCCGCCAATTTACCAAATTTGGGAGAGCAGGCTTTCAACACTTTAGCAGTGGCATATACCACAAGCCCTGCTAATAGGGTGGGCCCCATTGGGCTAGCTCCTCTGGATGTAGCAGTCTGGATGAGCGGATAGGAGGTCAGGATTACATCTAAAATAGGTTTGGTCAGATTAGAATACAAGTGAGCCACAGATTGGGAGAACATCATAATATCCTCAGTAAGAGACTGGTCAGGGTTTGCCAGCCTC
>NW_025803668.1:0-3436 GCF_021613505.1 Equus quagga
GCTCTTCCATGGTTGTTGGTAATGTCCACTGTGGCACTGACACTCACACACTTGAGAACAGAGTAATTTGATAATTATTGCTTATTTTTTAACTTTCATTCATTTTCAAGATCTTTTTTTTAAGATTATTTCTCCTCTCTTAAGAAAAATTTTAATGCTTTCCCATATAAACACATGTAAAGTTGAGAAGATTGAGTGGAAATTAGGCTGAATTATGTTTACTATAGTAACAAGTGACTTTTTTTCACTCTTTTTTTCTCACCTAGTTTGAAATTCAAACTAAATTAGCATTTTTTCTGCTTTAATTGCATGGCAATATAAAAAATGAAAGAAGTACCTTGACATTCTTAGTTTCTTACTTAAATGGCATATATTTCCAACTGGAATTATGTATCTGTTTTCCTATCATCTTGAATTCTTCCTCTGCCTTCCCTGAAGTCTTGAGCTTGGTCTCAGATGCTAGGACCAACCCTGACTCTTGGGGGTAGGGTAGAGTGAAGGGTGGGAGTGGAATTAAAATGGTGATAGTTACATCTGTACTTAAGTGGCTCATCATTAGGTCAAATCTCACATTAACCTTTTCCCCAGTTCTAGTAACTGGCCTCCAACCTTCCCTGCACCACAATTCCGGTAACCAAATTTCTGTCTTTCTATCTTGATTATTTTCCTCATTCTAACAAGTCTTTCACTCAAGCCAATAAAAGCTTGTTCCTATACCCTAGCTTCATTATCAGTTGATAAACTGACCTACCTACAACTAAGTGCAGGCCTGATTCGATCTCTAACCTTCTTTGCTTCTAGATTTCCCACTGCCCTGCTCCTCCCCTGATGTGGCTGTCCTATGCCAGTGATGCAGGCCACTTGCCTCGACTGCCAGCTGCTTGCTGACCGGTGCAACCCTCTGTGTACGTGTTCTGCCTGGCTGAACATCCTCCTATCACCCCCAGCTAAGTTTACCCTGGCCCTCCACCTGTCTTGTCACAGTCAGGAGATGTGACATAAAGAATTAAAGTTTATAAGGGTAAGAGATCCTTACTTTGACACATGAAAAACGTGAGATTAGGAATAAAAGATTTTGAAAATAACCACTATAACACTATGATCTCTACATACAGACTTAGAAAGTCTCAATGGAATGAATGATAGATTGTGCTGCTAATATGGCCAGCTATAAAAGAAATTTGCATGAATTTGCCACTCATGTATTAGTCAATCTGCTGAATTGAATGCAAACAAGTGAAAAGAGACCTGCGATGATTCTTGAAATTCATATAGGTACATGGGAAAGGAGTTTTAAAAGTTTAAGGCTATTGCTACTTATGAAAAGGAGAATAGTTCTTTATTCACAGTAAACTGAATAATGAAGATCATTCAACACTGAAACAGGTTTTATATTCTAGCACAAGGGTTGGAAAACTTCTTCTGAAGAGGGCCAGATAGTGAATATTTTAGGCTCTGTTTCATCTATCCAGCTCTGGCTCTGTGGCTTGAAAGCCATAGAAAATAAGTAAATAAATAAATGGGTGTGGCTGTGTTCCAATAAAACTTTATTTATGGACACTGAAATAAAAATTTCATGTAATTTTCATGCACCACAAAATATTATTATTCTTGTGATGCGTTTTCAACCATTTTAAAATGTAAAAACTGTTCTTATCTCAAGGGCCATAAAAAAATAGGTGGCGGGCCAAATTTGGCCCACTGGTTGGGTTATAATTTGCCAACCTCTGTTCTAATTTAATGCATATCTTCCCAGGCTTCCAGTTGACTAGAAATGTGTATGTATGTTGTGGGGGGTGGTGGGTGTGGGGAAGCAAAAATGTTTTTGCATATTCAAAAACACACTCATCCTTACCTAAACATTTTACATATTTAAAAGTATGCAGAATTTTGCTTGACTGTTTAGCAGTTTAAGTCCTCCATTAGGGATGTAGGGAAAATTTTTTTAACACTCTTTGTTTGAATCAAATAACCAAAGTGGGAAGTAGCCAATAGATTATCTCTAAGCCTAAACAAAACAAGCAAAACAAAAGTTTGCAAAAGACAAAGAACTCTCAAAACATGAAGTAAGGTCCCAGAGAAGCTATTTCCACCATCTAACTCCAGTTGGATTCCCAAATGGTTAACTTCAGGTTATAAAGTCACACACCTCCAAGTAACAACTATCTAAAGGACACAAGAGGGTGGTAGAAGTGAAACACTGCTCTTTTCTATTCAATAGTCACCTTGTAAATAAATACCAGTGCATCAGATCTCCATTGCTAAAAATAGCAGTTGTGGGGCTGGAAGATTTTTATTGTAAGGACAAGTAAACATAGAGATGGAGATATAGCAAAGAACTATTTTCTATAATGCAGAAGACTTCTCTCCTATTTGTTTACAAAATATGCCCTCAATTACGACTTGTCTGATAGATTCTGGGACTTCATGAGAAACACAGACAGAAAAAATAAAATAAAATGGGACTGAAAAACAGATCTAAGTATTTGATAGTTTGATTTCTCCAGTGTCCCTCCAGCTTGTCCCTTTCCTCTCTCTCCCTTTCAGATTCAGTCCATACCCTTTCACATTCATTCCATATCCTTTTCACATTCATTTCATGTTGGTCCTCTTGCCCCTCCTCCCTCATCTCCCTAGCTCCTTCTCCCTCATCTCATTTTATAGCGCTTGGAAATTTCCTTTTCTTTCCGCTCTTCCCCTTGTGGTATCTACTAAAACCTTAGATGAGTGATGTATATTCTGAAACTTCTGTGCGTTTCTAAGTGACGCTGAGCATGCTCAGTAGCTGGGGCAGGTTTTGTCTCCCGCGGCTGCCCTGATTCGACCTTTCCAAAAATAGACATTTAACTCTTTGGACTCCTGCCTAAGGATGTAATTCGCTTTGCTTTCTCCTCATTTTCAAGGTTCAAAGGGAAGCGGCGAGGATTCCAAGGTCCCACCATCCTCACAGCCAATGAGGGGCCTGTGAGGGAGGAGCTTGGGGCGGCTTAGTGCAGCTTGAGCTTCTGAGGGAATCATCCCCAGTAGGTGCGGTGGAGTCTGAGCTCCGCTGCACCTGTCACAGCAGAACAAAATTGAAAAAAACAAAAGCAAAATTTAAATAAAGAAGAGAAGAAATGCTGCGGACTATGGAACGCTGTAGGACTTTCTGAAACATTTGCTGGGGATTCCGGGGGATCATGATCTTTTAAAACCAATTCTTTTTGAAGCCGGTTTGGGTAATTGGGAAAATGACACATATGCTAAATGCAGCAGCTGATCGAGTGAAATGGACCAGATCGAGCGCTGCTAAAAGGGCTGCCTGCCTGGGGGCTGTGGCATATGCTCTGAAAACCCTCTATCCCATCATTAGCAAGCGTTTAAAGCAATCTGGCCACAGGAAGAGAAAAGAAGCAGCTTACCCGACTGCAGAGAACAGAGAAATACTGCATTGCAC
>NW_025803669.1:0-3436 GCF_021613505.1 Equus quagga
GTGCAATGCAGTATTTCTCTGTTCTCTGCAGTCGGGTAAGCTGCTTCTTTTCTCTTCCTGTGGCCAGATTGCTTTAAACGCTTGCTAATGATGGGATAGAGGGTTTTCAGAGCATATGCCACAGCCCCCAGGCAGGCAGCCCTTTTAGCAGCGCTCGATCTGGTCCATTTCACTCGATCAGCTGCTGCATTTAGCATATGTGTCATTTTCCCAATTACCCAAACCGGCTTCAAAAAGAATTGGTTTTAAAAGATCATGATCCCCCGGAATCCCCAGCAAATGTTTCAGAAAGTCCTACAGCGTTCCATAGTCCGCAGCATTTCTTCTCTTCTTTATTTAAATTTTGCTTTTGTTTTTTTCAATTTTGTTCTGCTGTGACAGGTGCAGCGGAGCTCAGACTCCACCGCACCTACTGGGGATGATTCCCTCAGAAGCTCAAGCTGCACTAAGCCGCCCCAAGCTCCTCCCTCACAGGCCCCTCATTGGCTGTGAGGATGGTGGGACCTTGGAATCCTCGCCGCTTCCCTTTGAACCTTGAAAATGAGGAGAAAGCAAAGCGAATTACATCCTTAGGCAGGAGTCCAAAGAGTTAAATGTCTATTTTTGGAAAGGTCGAATCAGGGCAGCCGCGGGAGACAAAACCTGCCCCAGCTACTGAGCATGCTCAGCGTCACTTAGAAACGCACAGAAGTTTCAGAATATACATCACTCATCTAAGGTTTTAGTAGATACCACAAGGGGAAGAGCGGAAAGAAAAGGAAATTTCCAAGCGCTATAAAATGAGATGAGGGAGAAGGAGCTAGGGAGATGAGGGAGGAGGGGCAAGAGGACCAACATGAAATGAATGTGAAAAGGATATGGAATGAATGTGAAAGGGTATGGACTGAATCTGAAAGGGAGAGAGAGGAAAGGGACAAGCTGGAGGGACACTGGAGAAATCAAACTATCAAATACTTAGATCTGTTTTTCAGTCCCATTTTATTTTATTTTTTCTGTCTGTGTTTCTCATGAAGTCCCAGAATCTATCAGACAAGTCGTAATTGAGGGCATATTTTGTAAACAAATAGGAGAGAAGTCTTCTGCATTATAGAAAATAGTTCTTTGCTATATCTCCATCTCTATGTTTACTTGTCCTTACAATAAAAATCTTCCAGCCCCACAACTGCTATTTTTAGCAATGGAGATCTGATGCACTGGTATTTATTTACAAGGTGACTATTGAATAGAAAAGAGCAGTGTTTCACTTCTACCACCCTCTTGTGTCCTTTAGATAGTTGTTACTTGGAGGTGTGTGACTTTATAACCTGAAGTTAACCATTTGGGAATCCAACTGGAGTTAGATGGTGGAAATAGCTTCTCTGGGACCTTACTTCATGTTTTGAGAGTTCTTTGTCTTTTGCAAACTTTTGTTTTGCTTGTTTTGTTTAGGCTTAGAGATAATCTATTGGCTACTTCCCACTTTGGTTATTTGATTCAAACAAAGAGTGTTAAAAAAATTTTCCCTACATCCCTAATGGAGGACTTAAACTGCTAAACAGTCAAGCAAAATTCTGCATACTTTTAAATATGTAAAATGTTTAGGTAAGGATGAGTGTGTTTTTGAATATGCAAAAACATTTTTGCTTCCCCACACCCACCACCCCCCACAACATACATACACATTTCTAGTCAACTGGAAGCCTGGGAAGATATGCATTAAATTAGAACAGAGGTTGGCAAATTATAACCCAACCAGTGGGCCAAATTTGGCCCGCCACCTATTTTTTTATGGCCCTTGAGATAAGAACAGTTTTTACATTTTAAAATGGTTGAAAACGCATCACAAGAATAATAATATTTTGTGGTGCATGAAAATTACATGAAATTTTTATTTCAGTGTCCATAAATAAAGTTTTATTGGAACACAGCCACACCCATTTATTTATTTACTTATTTTCTATGGCTTTCAAGCCACAGAGCCAGAGCTGGATAGATGAAACAGAGCCTAAAATATTCACTATCTGGCCCTCTTCAGAAGAAGTTTTCCAACCCTTGTGCTAGAATATAAAACCTGTTTCAGTGTTGAATGATCTTCATTATTCAGTTTACTGTGAATAAAGAACTATTCTCCTTTTCATAAGTAGCAATAGCCTTAAACTTTTAAAACTCCTTTCCCATGTACCTATATGAATTTCAAGAATCATCGCAGGTCTCTTTTCACTTGTTTGCATTCAATTCAGCAGATTGACTAATACATGAGTGGCAAATTCATGCAAATTTCTTTTATAGCTGGCCATATTAGCAGCACAATCTATCATTCATTCCATTGAGACTTTCTAAGTCTGTATGTAGAGATCATAGTGTTATAGTGGTTATTTTCAAAATCTTTTATTCCTAATCTCACGTTTTTCATGTGTCAAAGTAAGGATCTCTTACCCTTATAAACTTTAATTCTTTATGTCACATCTCCTGACTGTGACAAGACAGGTGGAGGGCCAGGGTAAACTTAGCTGGGGGTGATAGGAGGATGTTCAGCCAGGCAGAACACGTACACAGAGGGTTGCACCGGTCAGCAAGCAGCTGGCAGTCGAGGCAAGTGGCCTGCATCACTGGCATAGGACAGCCACATCAGGGGAGGAGCAGGGCAGTGGGAAATCTAGAAGCAAAGAAGGTTAGAGATCGAATCAGGCCTGCACTTAGTTGTAGGTAGGTCAGTTTATCAACTGATAATGAAGCTAGGGTATAGGAACAAGCTTTTATTGGCTTGAGTGAAAGACTTGTTAGAATGAGGAAAATAATCAAGATAGAAAGACAGAAATTTGGTTACCGGAATTGTGGTGCAGGGAAGGTTGGAGGCCAGTTACTAGAACTGGGGAAAAGGTTAATGTGAGATTTGACCTAATGATGAGCCACTTAAGTACAGATGTAACTATCACCATTTTAATTCCACTCCCACCCTTCACTCTACCCTACCCCCAAGAGTCAGGGTTGGTCCTAGCATCTGAGACCAAGCTCAAGACTTCAGGGAAGGCAGAGGAAGAATTCAAGATGATAGGAAAACAGATACATAATTCCAGTTGGAAATATATGCCATTTAAGTAAGAAACTAAGAATGTCAAGGTACTTCTTTCATTTTTTATATTGCCATGCAATTAAAGCAGAAAAAATGCTAATTTAGTTTGAATTTCAAACTAGGTGAGAAAAAAAGAGTGAAAAAAAGTCACTTGTTACTATAGTAAACATAATTCAGCCTAATTTCCACTCAATCTTCTCAACTTTACATGTGTTTATATGGGAAAGCATTAAAATTTTTCTTAAGAGAGGAGAAATAATCTTAAAAAAAAGATCTTGAAAATGAATGAAAGTTAAAAAATAAGCAATAATTATCAAATTACTCTGTTCTCAAGTGTGTGAGTGTCAGTGCCACAGTGGACATTACCAACAACCATGGAAGAGC
>NW_025803670.1:0-11058 GCF_021613505.1 Equus quagga
TCTTCCATGGTTGTTGGTAATGTCCACTGTGACACTGACATTGAGAGTATCACGCTTGAGAACAGAGTAATTTGATAATTCTTGCTTATTTTTTAACTTTCATTCATTTTCAAGATCTTTTTTTAAGATTATTTCTCCTCTCTTAAGAAAAATTTTAATGCTTTCCCCTATAAACACATGTAAAGTTGAGAAGATTGAGTGGAAATTAGGCTGAATTATGTTTACTATAGTAACAAGTGACTTTTTTTCACTCTTTTTTTCTCACCTAGTTTGAAATGCAAACTAAATTAGCATTCTTTCTGCTTTAATTGCATGGCAATACAAAAAATGAAAGAAGTACCTTGACATTCTTAGTTTCTTACTTAAATGGCATATATTTCCAACTGGAATTATGTATCTGTTTTCCTATCATCTTGAATTCTTCCTCTGCCTTCCCTGAAGTCTTGAGCTTGGTCTCAGATGCTAGGACCAACCCTGACTCTTGGGGGTAGGGTAGAGTGAAGGGTGGGAGTGGAATTAAAATGGTGATAGTTACATCTGTACATAAGTGGCTCATCATTAGGTCAAATCTCACATTGACCTTTTCCCCAGTTCTAGTAACTGGCCTCCAACCTTCCCTGCACCACAATTCCGGTAACCAAATTTCTGTCTTTCTATCTTGATTATTTTCCTCATTCTAACAAGTCTTTCACTCAAGCCAATAAAAGCTTGTTCCTATACCCTAGCTTCATTATCAGTTGATAAACTGACCTACCTACAACTAAGTGCAGGCCTGATTCGATCTCTAACCTTCTTTGCTTCTAGATTTCCCACTGCCCTGCTCCTCCCCTGATATGGCTGTCCTATGCCAGTGATGCAGGCCACTTGCCTCAACTGCCAGCTGCTTGCTGACCGGTGCAACCCTCTGTGTACGTGTTCTGCCTGGCTGAACATCCTCCTATCACCCCCAGCTAAGTTTACCCTGGCCCTCCACCTGTCTTATCACAGTCAGGAGATGTGACATAAAGAATTAAAGTTTATAAGGGTAAGAGATCCTTACTTTGACACATGAAAAACATGAGATTAGGAATAAAAGATTTTGAAAATAACCACTATAACACTATGATCTCTACATACAGACTTAGAAAGTCTCAATGGAATGAATGATAGATTGTGCTGCTAATATGGCCAGCTATAAAAGAAATTTGCATGAATTTGCCACTCATGTATTAGTCAATCTGCTGAATTGAATGCAAACAAATGAAAAGAGACCTGTGAGGATTCTTGGAATTCATATAGGTACATGGGAAAGGAGTTTTAAAAGTTTAAAGCTATCGTTACTTATGAAAAGGAGAATAGTTCTTTATTCACAGTAAACTGAATAATGAAGATCATTCAACACTGAGACAGGTTTTATATTCTAGCACAAGGGTTGGCAAACTTCTTCTGAAGAGGGCCAGATAGTGAATATTTTAGGCTCTGTTTCATCTATCCAGCTCTGGCTCTGTGGCTTGAAAGCCATAGAAAATAAGTAAATAAATAAATGGGTGTGGCTGTGTTCCAATAAAACTTTATTTATGGACACTGAAATAAAAATTTCATGTAATTTTCATGCACCACAAAATATTATTATTCTTGTGATGTGTTTTCAACCATTTTAAAATGTAAAAACTGTTCTTATCTCAAGGGCCATAAAAAAAACAGGTGGCAGGCCAAATTTGGCCCACTGGTTGGGTTATAATTTGCCAACCTCTGTTCTAATTTAATGCATATCTTCCCAGGCTTCCAGTTGACTAGAAATGTGTATGTATGTTGTGGGGGGTGGTGGGTGTGGGGAAGCAAAAATGTTTTTGCATATTCAAAAACACACTCATCCTTACCTAAACATTTTACATATTTAAAAGTATGCAGAATTTTGCTTGACTGTTTAGCAGTTTAAGTCCTCCATTAGGGATGTAGGGAAAACTTTTTTAACACTCTTTGTTTGAATCAAATAACCAAAGTGGGAAGTAGCCAATAGATTATCTCTAAGCCTAAACAAAACAAGCAAAACAAAAGTTTGCAAAAGACAAAGAACTCTCAAAAAATGAAGTAAGGTCCCAGAGAAGCTATTTCCACCATCTAACTCCAGTTGGATTCCCAAATGGTTAACTTTAGGTTATAAAGTCACACACCTCCAAGTAACAACTATCTAAAGGACACAAGAGGGTGGTGGAAGTGAAACACTGCTCTTTTTTATTCAATAGTCACCTTGTAAATAAATACCAATGCATCAGATCTCCATTGCTAAAAATAGCAGTTGTGGGGCTGGAAGATTTTTATTGTAAGGACAAGTAAACATAGAGATGGAGATATAGCAAAGAACTATTTTCTATAATGCAGAAGACTTCTCTCCTATTTATTTACAAAATATGCCCTCAATTACGACTTGTCTGATAGATTCTGGGACTTCATGAGAAACACAGACAGAAAAAATAAAATAAAATGGGACTGAAAAACAGATCTAAGTATTTGATAGTTTGTTTTCTCCAGTGTCCCTCCCGCTTGTCCCTTCCCTCTCTCTCCCTTTCAGATTCATTCCATACCCTTTCACATTCATTCCATATCCTTTTCACATTCATTTCATGTTGGTCCTCTTGCCCCTCCTCCCTCATCTCCCTAGCTCCTTCTGCCTCATCTCGTTTTATAGCGCTTGGAAATTTCCTTTTCTTTCTGCTCTTCCCCTTGTGGTATCTACTAAAACCTTAGAGGAGTGATGTATATTCTGAAACTTCTGTGCGTTTCTAAGTGACGCTGAGCATGCTCAGTAGCTGGGGCAGGTTTTGTGGCCCGCGGCTGCCCTGATTCGACCTTTCCAAAAATAGACATTTAACTCTTTGGACTCCTGCCTAAGGATGTAATTCGCTTTGCTTTCTCCTCATTTTCAAGGTTCAAAGGGAAGCGGCGAGGATTCCAAGGTCCCACCATCCTCACAGCCAATGAGGGGCCTGTGAGGGAGGAGCTTGGGGCGGCTTAGTGCAGCTTGAGCTTCTGAGGGAATCATCCCCAGTAGGTGCGGTGGAGTCTGAGCTCCGCTGCATCTGTCACAGCAGAACAAAATTGAAAAAAACAAAAGCAAAATTTTAAAAAAGAAGAGAAGAAATGCTGCGGACTATGGAACGCTGTAGGACTTTCTGAAACATTTGCTGGGGATTCCGGTGGATCATGATCTTTTAAAACCAATTCTTTTTGAAGCCGGTTTGGGTAATTGGGAAAATGACACATATGCTAAATGCAGCAGCTGATCGAGTGAAATGGACCAGATCGAGCGCTGCTAAAAGGGCTGCCTGCCTGGTGGCTGCAGCATATGCTCTGAAAACCCTCTATCCCATCATTAGCAAGCGTTTAAAGCAGTCTGGCCACAGGAAGAGAAAAGAAGCAGCTTACCCGACTGCAGAGAACAGAGAAATACTGCATTGCACCGAGACCACTTGTAAAAATTCTTCGCCTGGAGTGAATGCAGATTTTTTCAAACAGCTACTAGAACTTCGGAAAATTCTCTTTCCAAAACTTGTGACCACTGAAACAGGGTGGCTCTGCCTCCACTCGGTGGCTCTAATCTCGAGAACATTTCTGTCTATCTATGTGGCTGGTCTGGATGGAAAAATTGTGAAAAGCATTGTGGAAAAGAAGCCTCGGACTTTCATCATCAAATTAATCAAGTGGCTTATGATTGCCATCCCTGCTACCTTTGTGAACAGTGCAATAAGGTACCTGGAGTGCAAACTGGCTTTGGCCTTCAGAACTCGCCTAGTAGGCCATGCCTATGAAACCTATTTTACAAATCAGACTTATTATAAGGTGATCAATATGGATGGGAGGCTGGCAAACCCTGACCAGTCTCTTACTGAGGATATTATGATGTTCTCCCAATCTGTGGCTCACTTGTATTCTAATCTGACCAAACCTATTTTAGATGTAATCCTGACCTCCTATACGCTCATCCAGACTGCTACATCCAGAGGAGCTAGCCCAATTGGGCCCACCCTATTAGCAGGGCTTGTGGTATATGCCACTGCTAAAGTGTTGAAAGCCTGCTCTCCCAAATTTGGTAAATTGGTGGCTGAAGAAGCTCATAGAAAAGGCTATTTGCGGTATGTGCACTCCAGAATTATAGCCAATGTTGAAGAAATTGCCTTTTACAGAGGACATAAGGTAAGATAGAAATTAAGATGATGGGTGAAATGTGAGACTGTTCGAGCTGCCACTGCAGTGCTAGATACCATCTGTTGTACTGTTGATGGACCCACTTCTGTAGCGTTTTAGACTCCGATGACATCTAAACCTGTACTAGAATGTATGCTTCCTTACCCTTTTTACTCACAAGTTGTTAAAGAATTATAGAGTGCAAACTTTTCTAAAGTTTCATGAGAATAAAATTTTCAGCACTCAGTCTACTTAGCCTCAGTTACCCAAACATGCTCAGAATTATCTCTGAAGCATTTTCTTAAAACTTAAATCCTAATTGGTTGTAGAGCATTAGAAGTAAATGTGTTTGGAAACTGAGTAAACACATGTCCATTGAGATGGAAAATTTAGGATGGTATTCTCTTGTTGTTATTATTGAGGGCCCTTTGTTTTTAAGAGGAAAAAAAACCCTGGCCTTTTACATGAAAGACAAGTTTAACAATTTTGCATGTCTGGTCAGCAATGGAGGGTCCTCAGTCCTAAGAAGTGCAGGAGAGTGTGTCTCACAAATGTCATTTCCAACTCTTAGTTAATGTTCAGCACCATGTTTGACACAAATAAAAAGAGGCAGTGAAATGAAATTTTGTCTGGCTTTGAGAGAAAAGCTAAGATTAGAGAAGAAATGAGGAGAAAAGGAATTTCAGAACGTTATTTCTAAATACTAAAGATTTTCGACATTAAGCAGATCCCTAAAATAGTTAGCCTAATTACATAAACTTCCAGAGCATTGAAGTAACCTCAGAATATTAAATACGACCAAATTTTTTAAGGTGATGCATCTGAAATCTTAATACAAATGACTTAGTACAAATGAAATATTCAGATATTCTTAAGTTGAAATGGTATTTTAATTCCCAAGCAGAATTATTTACTTTTTGAAGCATCATTAGTTATCAAGACAAATTTTTACAGTAGTAGGAATCTGAAGAAGAAAATTTAAAGCAAATTTAGGACTTCTACTCCCCCTTGAAAATTGGGCTTATATGTTGTATTAGTCATATTGACTTGTGATTCTTCTTGAATCATTGAACTCAGTGATTTAAATTATAGCATGCTGTAGGCTTCCGGCATTTAAGACAAAATCCAGCAAATTGAGTTAGTTCGAAAATGGAATCTAATTACACATATGTGTGTCATGTGTTTATTTTCAAATATTTTTGGTGTGATCAAGAAGGATAAAGTTCTAACATTGTTTACTCATGTCTTATAGAATATCGTTTAATTTTAACCTCATGCATGTAATTTTGAAATAAAAATTATAAATCACTGACATGTACTTTATATTTACTAAGTATCATGGGTTTTTTTCAATAATATAGGTGTGACCAAATTAAATAATAATGACTCATTCTTATATTAATCTGTATTTTTTAGTTGTTAGAATCATAGATCATACTATACTAAGTAAAACAAAATAATGTGTACCTATCTTTAAAGAAAGCCTTCAGACATACAATATTTACTTTTATAACTCATGCTGGGTTCTTGCCTCTTTTTCCCTCTATAGGTGGAAATGAAGCAACTCCAGAAAAGTTACAAAGCTTTAGCCGATCAGATGAACCTCATTTTATCCAAACGTTTGTGGTACATCATGATAGAGCAGTTCTTGATGAAGTATGTTTGGAGCAGCAGTGGACTGATTATGGTGGCTGTACCTATTATCACTGCAACTGGCTTTGCAGATGGTGGTAATGACATTTATGCTTAATCTTCAATATATGTTTAGGATTATTTCTCTTGAAGGTGTCACTGCTGGTTTTGTGTGAGTGAAACTGTATATGTAGCCATTTTTCTGTAGTCATTAATGGTCAGAAACAAAGGCAGACTTTGCAACATCCAATAATAATACCTGCAATGTGAAAGGAGATAAGTGGCTCAAAAGTCCTTTCCAGTTGTGAGATATTTCAAATTAATATCTTGAAAAGCAGTGTAAGTTCTCTCCATGTGTTTTAAACTTCAGTTCTGCGCATCCCATGTGTTTAGTCTATAAATATTCTATAACTGGATCTGCCCTGTTTTGTGATTTGAAGAGTTGGTTGACTACATTAGGCAACTAGGAATATTGTTTTAGGAAGTGTTTTACACCATGGAACAAGATCTCCTCTACTTGTAGGTAACATGGATAAACCTCCTATGTAGCATGATTTGGTGGCATTGTGGGGGTAGGGGTTGTCAAGCTGCCCCTGTCTAATTCTAGCTATCACCATCCCAGTGGTTTTTACCAACATTTTTCATCTTTGGGATAACTAAGAAAGATAAGGGCAACAAGAACAATATTAAAACGTTCTGTAATACTTGAGATGGGAGTTTGGGTCTTAATAGGCAGGGACAAAGGGGAGTTAATTAAAGTAGCAGCATTTTCTGCTCTTCCTCCAAAATAAAACGTTCCCCCTTCTCTTTAAAAACCACTTGGTCAAAATTGGCCTTAGTGTTGAAGTAACTAAATAAAAGCATGGGCTTTGTAGTAAGACAGAGCTTTGCTCAACTCTTGGCTTTCCCTCTTCCTGCCTGTATCCTCTTAGTCATGTTAATTAAACTCTGAACCTCCATTTCCTCATCTGTAAAACAAGAATTGGAAAGCCTACTTCAGAGGACTGTTGGGAGGATTTAACAGAATAATGTTTATAAAGTACAGAGCATGCTCTTGACGTTCTTGATACAGAGTGACAATTATTACCTAGGAAACAAAAGGCAACACTGAGAATAAGGTAACAGAATTCACACTATTTTACAGCTATTTTTGGTGTAGAATTAAGAATTAAGTTATTTGTTTGAAGTCATCTAATAAAAACGAGTAAAAAAATTACCCTATACTTTAATATTCTGAAACAGTGCTTCAATGCTTTAACCAATTATTACAAAAAAATTGTCAAATTTGAGTCATTCTTAACCTAAAATTGTTCATTTTAGTAAATTGGAATTTGTCAATCCCATGTGATAAGACTATAGATATACCAAATATACTCCACAACTCAGCTGTCTAATACTGTGTTTAGGCCACTGGGAAACTGAATTTTATCTATTTTTATGTTTTCAAAGTTTATTTTTTAAAAAATCATTTAAAAAGTTTATATTGAATAAGGCATTGTTAGTAATAGTATTTTTAGACATAATCCTTTCATTATAAGATAAAATAAATTGCTTTTTCAAAAAAGTATTGGAGAAAAAAATGACACAAAAATTTATGGTTTTGAGATTAGTTTTAGTAAGACACAACAAAATTATCAGATATTCGTAGTGAATCTAAGTATATGGATGTTTTAAAAGTTTCATATATAATGTATAGAGACAACACCAATGACAAGATTATGGTGTAGTTCTCTTAGTCCTTGGAAGCACTGGTCTTATTACAAAACCCCAGAGTATTCAACATAGAGCAGAGAAAATGCAGCTATTAATGGTGACAAATTAACCCCACAGAGACCAGTAAGAAGTAAACAGTGTGTGCAAAGAATCTAACAATCTTATTTCTATGGGTGATGTAATAAGATATTTAAAAATAAATCCTGAAAATATCATATTAAATTAAAGAAACAGCATTAAAATTTCAGATTGAAATTATGATAATCACAGTGATGCAAGTAAAGTAAAGTAATTCTTAAAGCTTCTTTTCAAAAGAGGATTTTATACAAAGTGAAGCAGTATAAGAATTTCATAGAAGAAAAAAATAAATTCATATGACAGCATTATTATGAGAAGGTGCTTCAATATCTTCTGTAATTTCTAATGTTACTATATATATGCTTATAATGTTTGTACGTATTTACTAAAGATATTTGACCTACAATGATTTAACACATGAAAATATTGTTAGCGTTTTACTCATACAAAATTATTTTTTCTAAATAATGATATATCTTTGAGGCTTTAGGTCTTGGAATTACATATCATATATTCTAATCTAATCTTCAGTCTTAATTTACACTTATGCCCTGAGTTGTCCCTTATGTTAGAGATGAATTAAATACATGATACTGTATATTTTAAAGCAAAAATAGGTGGAAAAAGTGGGTGAATGAGAGAAGAATGGCAAAGAGAAAAGGGAGAAAAAGTAGGATAGAGGAAAAAAAGACAATACAATAAAGAAGCAGGCCACTGTTCAGATCTTGACTCAGCTATTTAGTAGTTATCCATCCTTGAGAAATTTGCATAAACTTTATATGCCTCAGTTTTCCTCTCTTAACCATAGGTATAGTAATATATATCTTACAGAATTATGAAATTGTATATAATGTATTTAATGTGCTTTGAAACAGTTCTCAGCAAGTAGTAAGAATTTAGGTGGATCATTGTTAATATTTATCCTATTCTTACCATGTGGGCTCTGGCATCAGATTGCCTGGGTTCAAATGCTTACTCTTTTGCTTACTAGGCTATGACTATGGGCAAGTCATTTAACCTTCTTGTGCTTCAATTTCCTCATTTCTGAAATGGGAGAAATTATAGCAGGGTTGTTAGGAGAATTAAAGAAGAGTACATGTGTAAAACTTAGAACAATGCCTGCTTCATCGAAAATGCTCAATAGACATTTGCTGGCACGATTATTGTTGTTAAGAGAGCAAGATATTTAAAAGTGATTAGGAAGTCAGAGGGAAAAGTGCAGATAGGAGGAAGAGCCTGCATAGTTTTTTTGGAGGAGAAAAGAAAAATAGTTTGTAGTAGATTTGTTAGACCACCCACCTACAACTTCAAGTGAAATCTTATGGTTAGGACAGGATTATGTTTATATTCAAGTTCACATTACAAAATTGCATATGGAATCATGCCATTTTCACATCAGACGAGGAGCTTAGAGGTCATCTAGTCTGGAGCCCCAGATTTGCCTAAGGGCACACAGATGGTTAGTGGAAGCACTAAGGATAGAAGACATTATGTGATTCCTAGTGTGTTACTTTTCTTACCTTCATCACGCTACCTCCATTTAGCTATATTGGAACTTAGTCTATAAGGGACTTAACTTAGTTTGAGACCAAGCAATCGTGGGAGCTAATGCTTGAAATAGAGGCATTGAAATAGTTAATTATATATAGTTTCTATTATATTTTCTTAGAGGACATTACCCCTTTCTTTGCTTTGTATTAAGAGAAAGACTGAAATTATGTAAAGAAAATAGTTACCTGGGAGCTGTATCTCAATTTTTTAATGTTATAGGCCACTCTTCTTCTCTTCATATCAAAAGCAGTTCTGGGCAAGGCCAGGGAAAGCTACTTATAGGTCCCTTCTGCCGGACCTTATCACAGACACCTGACAGGCAGTGAAGAGAGCACCTAAGCCACTAGCACTGCCAGTAGCGTCCACATGTTGGTGATCTGCTAACGTGAGGTGGCACATCAGAAGTAGCAACTGAAAGCACTCTTAGGAGTGGAACTGAACTCTACCATAACCCTCATAACATGGGTGATATTTTATTTCTAAAATGTACTTCCAACAAGATGATCTCCATAGCTCCTGCTGCAGGAGTATGTCTCATATTCAAATGCCAAATTGTTGAAATATAATTTTGTATTTGGGTCAGTTTACATATGACTACTCTCTTGTTGACCAATTATTGTCACAGTAATTATCAGTACATATCAAAGACATGCTTTTTAGCTGTAATTAGCTATTCGTGTCAGTAGCTATAATTTTTAAAGTATAACATACATGCCCACAATGGCACAATCATTAGTGTACCACTCAGTGAACTGTCACAAAGTCAACCCATACACCTAAGCACCACTGAGAAGAAACAGAACCGTACCTTCATCCCAGAAGCTCCCATCCCAGAAACCCCTTCCCAGTCTTATCCTCATCTTCAGCCTCCTACCCCCATCCCCACTTCCTCCTGCCCCTGCCCCCATGCCACAGCAAAGGCAGGCATTTTACCGATCATTCATTAGTATTTGCTGGGTTTTGAGCCTTATATAAATAGTATCACGCAGTACGTATGAGAGTTTTAGTTGCTCCACATCTTTGTCAATGTTTGATGTGAGTCTTTTTCCTTTTAGGCATTCTTATGAGTGTATAAGCGTGCTTCATTGTAGTCTTAATTTGCATTTCTCTGATGACTGAGGAGGTTAAGCACTTTTCATTTGTTTATTGGCTACTTGGATAGCCTTTTTTATGAAGTACCGATAAGTTTTTTCTTCATTTTTAAACTGGCTTATCTGGTTTTTGCTTGTTCATTTGTAAAGCTCTTGTATATTCTGTAATGAGTAGTTTGTCAGACACACACACACACACACACTCAAATCTCTTTTCCCACTCTATTCTTGCCTTTTCAGTCTCTTAAGTGTCTAAGAGAAGTTCATAATTTTAATATAGTTCAATTTATCAATCATTTTCTTTGTTGTTAGTGCTTTTTTTGTCCTGTTTAAGAAATATTTGCCTAACCCAAGGTCATAGAGTTATTCTCCTATTTTTTTTTTTTTTTTTGAGGAAGATTAGCCCTGAGCTAACTACTGCCAATCCTCCTCTTTTTTTTTCTGAGGAAGACTAGCCCTGAGCTAACATCCATGCCCATCTTCCTCTACTTTATACATGGGACGCCTACCACAGCATGGCGTTTGCCAAGCGGTGCCATGTCTGCACCCAGGATCCGAACCAGCGAACCCCAGGCCATCGAGAAGCAGAACATGCCAATTTAACCGCTGCACCACTGGGCCGGCCCTCTCCTATTTTATCTTCTAGAAATTTATTGGTTTTTCATTTCACATTAAGATCATCAGTTAGAATTGATGTTTATATATGGTATGAGGTAGGGTAAGATTGAGATTTGTCAAGGTGGCAAAGAGAAAACATAAATGGCAAGAAATAAACTCAGATTGTAAGTCCAAAGAAAAAAGTACAGAAGGGTAGCCTGCTTTTTTAATT